>NW_026126211.1:0-121702 GCF_943737965.1 Phodopus roborovskii | reverse complement strand
TGCCCTAACAGCAGAAGACAAGATTATCCTAATTTTGTCGGCCCTAGCTGTAGTATTAAATTTTACCAGCAGGTGGAGACACAGACCTTCCATCTCTAGGGAAAAGCCCATTTAGCAGCATATCCATGCTAAGCGACTTTGCGTGTGGTGTGTGAGCTGCAGACACCAGATAGACGTGAATTGTTGCTTTGTTGTAGTTTTCATTCTTGAGGGTATTCTTAACTTTAAAAAAGGGTTGGAATTGTGTGTTTTGTATTTGTATAAAATAGGTATATGTTGAAAAGTATACTCCTTCCTAAAAAGTGACAAAAGGCAACTAACTCTTAATTCAGTCTCATTACTTGGTGCAAAAATTAATTAATAGCCAAGTTCAGCACTTGCACTCTGATTTCTTGAGTTCTCCTGAGTTTACTGGAGACTAGTCCTCATCCTACCACACATACACTGTAATTCTTTTTGGTTTTTTACTGAAATAAGGAGTTATTATTTTGATTAAGGACCATCTTAAGCAGAATTCTGTACATAATTTCCATCCCCCCAAAAGACTTTACCTTGTGACTAATTTTATATTATATTGATTTCTAGTAATTCATTTCATTCGGGTATTTTTAACTATGCTAAATACTATATGATATTTCTATTTTAAAATATTAATTTTTATTTTTTATAATATATTGTTTATGTGCCTGTGTTTCTGTGGGTATAAGCATGTGAGTGTAGCTGCCTTTAGGGGTCAGAGGTGTCAGATCTCCTGGAGCTAGAGTTACAGGTACATACAAGACTCCTCAACTGGCTCCTGGGAGCTGAGCTCCAGTCCTTTGGAATAGCAGCCAGTGATCTTCATTGCTGAGCCATCTCTGTAGCCCTGGTACATTTTATTGTAAATATTTTTTAAAAAACCATAATGAAGTTACTCCAATTCCCCCCATCTCTTCTCTCTAATCACTCTCATGTAACACCCCCCCTCTTTCTCTCTTTTTCTTTTCATTCTCAGATACATACATACACACAGATTCACATACTTGCGCATGCATATATAGAAACATAAATACAGTCTTCTCAGTATGTATAATATTACTTATATTTATGTTTTTAGGCCTGACCAGTTGGTGCTCTTCCCTATGGAAGACTATTTCTTCCGCTTTCAATATTCCTTAGTTGCCTGTAGTTCTTTGTGTAGGGTTATTCTCCATGAAATCTCTCCCTTCCACATCATCATGTCTATTAATGGCATCCTCATTCAGGCATTATTTTGGCAGCCATATTGTTGAAGTATCATGGGTATGGCTTCCAAAGCACTTCTAGTAGACACTGGGTCACAATAGATTTTTCGTTCCTCTGTTAAAAATTTTTTTAGTGATGTTTCCTGAGTCTTAGGTTCAGGAATTGTATTGTAGATGCATCAACTAGGCTGGTTTCAATTTTAACATGAATTTCCTTTTGACGGATCTATAAAAGCATAAAAATGATCATTTACAGTCTTACCATTTGATGTTTAGCTGTATGTATACATTGTCTTTTTTATAATCAGGTTAAGCACACATATTCTCTTAATATGTATCATGTGTTTGTGGAGAAAACATTCAGCTCCTTTCCTCTAGCATTTTAAAGTGTACAGTGCAGAATCATTGTTATAGTCACAGTATAGTCACCTTATACTGTGAAATTGCATGGCAGAATTTCTTATTCCTGTCCAATTGTTACTTAGTATCAATTGATGAACTGCTTTTAAAGATTATTGATTATTAAACATCCAGAATATGTAGGGATCTTTTTTTTTTTGTGCTGTGGAAGCAATCATTTGCAGACTCTAGTAGTCTGTTCTGGCTACTTCATGGGATCTGAGAAGAATAATGCCAGAAAGGACTTGGAATACCCAAGACAGCTAAAGCTCCAGTTTGTCCTGTTTTCCTCCTCTTTCTATTGCATGTAATGTGGGCACATGGTGGCTTAAAGGAAGGGTCTACACATTGTGGGACAAATGTTGCTGCCTGCTGCTCTGTTTGTATTTTCTTGATAAACAGCCATGGAATTTGTGCTTCAGGAGCAGTGAAGAGTATTGCTAGGGAGGCCTCATAGTCTGTGCTGTCTAAAATGTCATATACTTAGCCCTTTATGGAGGAAGTTTCCAGGCCTCTGTTTTATGTAGGGAGTTGATGGTGAGGGTTTGTACTATGAAAGCAATGCAGAGTCAGTGAGTTGGACTTTTGTGGAGCGTGTTTATTGTATTCCCCTATCTCTAGAATGAAGTCTCATGTAGGTTAATTGAGGAAACATGAGGCTCTAGGGTCTTATAACCAAATAGAGACTTGACAGGATCTTCATGGGTTTTGTCTGGAACTTTGACTAGGAGTAGTGAAAAAAATGATGAAAAGAAAGAACAGGATACCTCTGCGTGGAAAATCTGGGGTCAGGTAGGCTATGCATACTCTGATAGAATTGAGCAAATTGCTGCAAGCAACTTAGAACCTCACTGTGTTTATTTATGTAGAGCATAGGGAAAAAGAATTTAGGTCATCTTGGTAGGAGGAATCTATAGGGGAACAGTCTCAGATTGTGAACATCTGGGAGGAGGAATTTGTTGCTAGTTTTGTACACATTGATCAATCACTAGCACTAAAACCCCCAAGGACAGTATTGCCATCTCTTTGAGTCTCACCTGGGGAAGGCTTTTCCATTTCCATGGGGCCGAGGCATGCCCATGTCAACAGTACGTATTCACCAAGGACTACATTCATGCATGGCTTCCTCTGCTCAAGTACAGAGACTGAAAACAAGCTAGGCATGGGTGCCATTTGCCTGCAAAATCCCAACTACCTGCAAGGATGAGGCAAAGGGATTTAAATATGGATCATCTGTGAAGCAGTCAGTTTGGAGTAGCTGGAAGGTGCCATTAGAAATTATGATACTTTTGGCCTTGTTTGCTATAGGGAAACTGGGTAACTAATAGAAGTGTTCCATGAGAATACAGCATGTGCAAATAGTAATGACTCGAACTTGGATAACTTGCTTTTGTGAACTGTTTCTTTTTAAACCTCCAGATCTTAAGTCCAAAGCTGTGTTCTTTGCCAAGAATTATATAAAAGATATCACTATGCACATGATCTGCAAGTGGAGAAACAATGTTTATTCCATTTTGTGATACCCTGGGGGTGGTCGTTTTTGTGTTTAGGGGCATAAGCCTTGCAGGAAGCTGTAGTCACCACCATCCATCCATTCATCCATTACTTATTCATTCGTTTATTAATTTTTGTGGCGAATTCTTGCATGCTAGATAGTTCTACCATTGTCTTATACCCTTAGACTCTGCTTATGCTTTTTGTTGTTGTTGTTGTTGTTGTTTTTTCTACCTAATGATATGTTCAGATGGTAACACTTGATTCTTGCCATTTATTCCTCTTCTGCCTTTGGTTGGAGTCTGTAGTAGAAAAAAAATGGAGAAGGTTAATGGTGGGATGAGGATGTTATACAAGGATTTTCAAAAACTGATTGTTCCCATCAACACATTGCTGTGTCACAGTGACAAACTTGTAATGTCAGTGGCTTCACTCTGGGTGCTTCAAGACAGCCTTGTTATCTTGCCACAGAACTTGGGAATGTGTATTTTTGAGAGACAAGTAAGGTTCTTGGACTTGAACATTTATCTTCTGTGTAACCCCTTAGTTAAAACAATAATAGACTGGTACATACAAAAATGGGTATGTAAGCTACAGTGAAACTAACTGTTCCATAATCTCGTACTCTTTAGACATTGATAATCCTTGATAAAACTTTACCATTTTCTGGGAGTAATCCATCATTAGCATCATTTGAAATGTTCATTTACTTTTACTTTGTTTCTAATTATGTGTGTGTAAGTGCGGGTTCTTTCTGGGTCCAGAAGACGGTGTTAGAATCCCTGCAGCTGGAGTTAGAAGTGTGTGTGAGTCCCCTGACATGAGTCCAGAAAACTGAACTCTCGAGTGTCTGTATTCCCAGGGTGTGTTTTTCACTGCCCATTTACTGTCAGCTTATCTTTTGAAGATGTCAGCTGGGCATAGCGGCACAGGCCTTTAATCCCAGCACTTGGGGGGCAGAAGCAGGTGAAGTTCTATGTGTCAGAGGCCAATCTGGTCTATGTAGAAAGTTCTAGAACAGCCAGGGCTACACAAAGAGACCTTGTCTCATGAACCAAAAGCCAGAAAAATTAGTGTGTGTGTGTGTGTGTAATTGTGCCTGTGAGTGCAAGTACCCTCCAAGGACACTGAGGTCAGATCCCCTGGAGCTGATTTGTTTGTGGTTATGAGCTGCCCAATTAGGGTGCCTGAATCTGAACCCAGGTACTCTGCGTGGGCAATAAGTTCTTAACCACTGAGCCATCTTTCCTGCCCTTTAGTATCTATTCTCAAAAGCTTTTGCATTTTGTAGTTTACAAAAGTGTTAATTTGTTATTGTTTCATTTTGCTTGCTTTTAAAGATTTTAATTATGTGCATATGTGTGTGTGGTTAATGTGTGGGTATGTGCACATGAATGCAGATGACCTGAGAGACTAGAGGTATTATGTCACACTGTCAGGCCGTTGTGAGCTGTCCAATGTGGGTACTGAGTAATGAACTTGGGTCCTTTAGAAGAAAAGAACAGTTAAGTGTTGTTAACTATCTTTGTCTTCTCCCCCTCCCCCTCCCAAATTTTTGAGGCAGAGTCTCACTATGCAGCCTTGGTTGTCCTGGAATTGGTTGTATGGAGCAGGCTAGCTGGTGTTTAACACAGAGATCCACCTGCCTCTGCTTCCTGATTGCTTGCATTTAAGGTGTATGCCAACCACACCCAGCTAGATTTGCTTACTTTTGAACCATAATAAGAAAGCTGCAGATAACGGTTTATATTACAAAAATAATAACAAAAGCCTATAAACAGCAAGTGTTGCTTAAATTTATGTGAGAAATGGAGAATTTTCTTGAACCACAGCTGCTGAGAAATGATGGGTGATTATTTTTTTTTTTTTTTTTTTTTTGCTTTTGAGTTTTGTTTTGGAACTCTGATGTATGTTTTTTAAAAAAAGAAAATAAAAAAAAACATGTTCTATTTGTGTAGACAAGAAAGTCAAATTTATCATGTTCCTTTTTGGGCAGGTATCTATTTGTGGAGTTTCTTCTTTCCCTCTTTCTTTTGAAAAACTGCTTCTTGACAGTGTTGGGAAAGAACAAATTGAAACCTTTCAATTTTTGTACCACATTCTCAGTAAGGAGGTCTGGCCCTCCCATATGTCCTCTTTAAACACACAGCAGGGTGTCAGTTTTAAGATGGCAGACAACCATTCAGCTGTACACCTTGATGGCATTTCTGTTCTATATAGATTCCCTAGTGGTGATGTGTTCTAAAAACAACTGCACAGTGTTTTCTATTTATGAATTGTAAATTACATGTGTGGTGTTTGTATGCTCTCATGGTGAACTTGATGTTGGAACCAAATTATATGCTGGTGAAGGGCACTTTGGCTAAATCCCACTGCAGGTCCCTAGATGATGGGGTTATTAAACAGGCTGGTACGAAACAGGATGACGTTGTGCTAAGTGAATGTGCTAAGTTAAAACCACTAAGGCCATCTTTTGGAATAGCTCTAACCCCTTTCCATGGCTGGCTTGCTGGGATGCTTGCTTTAAAAAGGCTGCTCTCAGAAATTCTGGCATCATAGGCTACTTTTGTGAAGTTTTCATCTCACATTGTTCTTTGCTCTTTGGAATCTAATAAATGGTATCAGTATGTTATTCCTTAAAAATTAGTCACAGAGGGCTAATGTGGCTCAGTGGATAATAGCCTTACGACCTGAGTTTGATTACCAGAATCCATGTAAAAAGGTGGAGAGAACTGATCCCACAAAGTATCTTCAGACTGTCATTCACGTAGTAGCACATGCATACATCATGCTTACACAGAATAATACACTTTAAAATCATTAAATTTTGAGAAAAGGATGAGGTATGAATACAGTTCTGTGTCAGAACTTTTAAAGAAGGGGTGTAGTTTAAATCGTGGAAAGCAAGAATATTTTGATTATTTCAGTTTCAACACAGTTGTGACTGTTACTGACAAAAATTTTACTTTGAGTGGGTAATGTGGATGAATATGCTAAACTGCATGGTGTGGATACAATGAACTATGTCACTAATGAGAAATTGGCCTCATTGCTTTCTATTGCTTCATACTCTGATAATTTGAAATAACTCTGTAAATGAAGTAGAAAGAGAATGAACTAATGAATACATAAATAGAATTCAGTGCAATTTTGTGGAAGTATAGAGGCCTTATCTCATTTTTAAAGATGAACTTTTATCTCAAGCTCCAGTTCTCCCTTTATTAGAGATCTTCAAATGAGTATGACTTAGAAATCCCATTGTTTGCTTTTCTCTCTGATTTAGGGGAATTGTGTCAATTTGACCGAAGCCCTGTCGCTCTATGAAGAACAGCTGGGGCGCCTGTATTGTCCTGTGGAATTCTCAAAAGAGATTGTCTGTGTCCCTTCATACTTGGAATTGTATCCTTTGATCATGACATTATGTGCTGCCTTTTCAGAACATCTAAGTATACCACATGCTGCCATTATTAATCACAACAACAAACAGAATTCGCTCTGTAGTATATAAACCCTGAGTTTCAAACTTAACTGGGACTTTTCCTGGGACCCTTAATCATTAAGTCCCACTGATCTACAACAATGATTGCCAAAGATGGGCCCTAACCAGGGAAGTCACCTGGGAACTACTTAGATATACAAATTCGTCCATAATGCCCCAATCAGAACGTAGAGGTGGGGCCTAATGGCTTGTTTCCTCAGTCCTCCAGGGGACTTTGAGAAGTGGGTTGAGTTCCCAGAAATCCACATAAAAGCTTAATGGCCCACCTGTCATTTTAGCATATGAAAGGGAAAATGGTAGCTCCCCAGAGTAAGCCAGCTAGCAAGACTAGCCACATTTGTGATAAACTATAGTCTGTAATCATCTGCTTCCTCTGCTGCAAGCTGAGTCCAGATTTCTTCCATGCTATCAGGGAGACCTAGCAACACTGCTGGCCCTGGGGCAGGCTATTAGCTGGGGCATGTAGGCTGTTGAAGCGGGATGCCTAGTAAGAGACAAGAACTGCCTAAATCCTCTGCCCAAAGAGCAGGACTCTCTGCTTTCTGGGCAGCTGAGCCCTTCAGTGACTTGTGGAGATTTAATATCTCTTCCATCTCCACTGCTCCCTTTAAGAATGTTCTTTTCATGCTTAGAGCTTTGAGAAATAGGGATAAGTGGAGAAGACTTCTGGGTCCTAGATCTCTTTACCTTCTCTTCTACTCTTTCAGTTTTCCCTGCTTTTTTGCCCCTTTCCTTTACTCCTATCCATTTGTCCCTTATTCATTCTTCTCATACTGATTCGCTAAACATTTGGAGACCTCCCGAGCAGAGAGAGCATAAGCAACAGTGTTAGCTGACAGAACTGAGTGTACTTCAGTTTTTATCCCAAGTGTCAGATGTCCCAGATTGTGGATATCCCATGCTACAGAGTGGCCTTGTTTGAAAGCCCTTTGTCCCCTCCGCACAGTGTTCAACTTACGCTCATAGATCTCTGTCCCATCTTCCAGTTTGTAAGTGGTACCTGCTCCTCCTTGAATGACTTTACTTATTCCTTGACTCCCTGTCCAGGTGGGTATTTTACACTGTTTGGAAGAAAGCTAAGCCTTAAAGATGAGAATCCCCTGAATGTTGTTTCCTGCAAGCCACCTTCCTGACTTCCATAAACCCTATATGCCATCAATTGAGTCAGGCAACTGGTCATGAATTCCTTCAAGTGTTTTTATTTTGTTTGTAATTGTTACTTTTAATTTAAAAAAGCCAATGGGAAAAATGTATATTTTGATGAGCTAGGGTGTTAATTTTTGAAAGTCAGCTGAAGGACAATTAGACAGCCCAGCAAAGACTGCGGAATGCACTGACCCCCTAGAATGTGATTTTAGTATCTTTGTTTTCTCTGTGTGGGGTTTGGGTTTTTAGTCTTGGTTTCAGTAGACTTTAATTTGGACATGTGGAGGAATGAACATCATTGTTTTGGAGAGAAGTTCCTGATAGTGTTTCTCCTCCCCACCCCCAAATTGATAAATTGATTTAGATATTAAAATTTGGTGCTTTTAAAAAAGACTTAAGTGATTAGCAGTGCTTCAATTAAAATTACAAAGAGACCTTTCATGTGTTTTGTCACTTTATTTCAGCCCATTTTCCTTTCTTACCCTGATGGTATGTTCTGGACTGAACTAATGTCTTTGTAAAACCCCTTGGGGCCTTTGTGAATTGTAGTAGTGTCTTCATTACATTATCACAGTGGTGAATGATCCATGGCCTTTTTGGCCACCTCTGCACTATAAAGTAGTTCTGAGAACAGCAGAAGGTTTTTGCTTGACTGAAAAATTGAGAGTCAAAAGATTATTCCTATTACCAGTCTTGCTGATGAATTACATGTAAATATAAAAAAAGGCTTTGAGTTAGCTTCTATGAGACTTTGAGAAGACTGCAGGATGTGCAGATGCATAATAAAGTTCATGTACTCCTGTGATAAAACAAACAACTTAGGAACTCTTAAGAAAGTGCATATGGTCAGATGGTGGTGGTGCACATCTTTAATCCTGGCACTGGGCAGGCAGAGGCTCTCTGTGAGTTTGAGGTCAGCCTGTTCTACAGAGTGGGTTCCAGTGCAGCCAAAGCTACATAAAGAAAGCCTGTATCAAAAAAAAAAAAATAAAAAAAATAAAAAATAAAAAAAAAAAAAATAAAAAATAAAGTGCATATGAACATCAACTTGGTATTGTATTATGGGTAATGATCTTTTCAATTTGAGTTGTCTTCTGTATTGTTTGTATAAAAGATTTATACTATATCAGTGGAATTGCTCATTTATGGTATCTTTTTTTACAGTAAGCAAGGCATTGAAAATGTAATATTTAGTGAGATGGAGTCAGGGTCAACACTGAACATTCTTTCATTGTTCCTCCTAAGATAGGAACAAATGATAAAGGGTGTACAAAATGATCTTAAAAATGAGGGTAGGCTTTTGCCTGTTTGATTAGATTGACATGGAAGAAGAAATAATACGTAACATAAAAAAAGGAGTTCAGACTCATGTTAAAATTAGTAGTTCAACAGTATTTTTTTGGTACATGGATAGGTTAAAAATAGACTAGTAGACACTTCTCCATCCAGATCCTTCTGTAATTCTTGAAAGGCTTTGTATATTGTCATTGTGGAGGATAGAAAATGGATGTACTGATGCAACTTAAACTATTAGTTGGGGCCAATTGCTCCCCCTGCTATTTTTTACATTTGAGACAAAGTAGCTCAGTCTAACCTGGAGCTTGTTATGTTGGAGACCAGGCTTGCCTGGAACCTTCCTGAGACCTGAGCTTGCACCACAACCAGTTCAATTTTTGCTTCATTTTAGCAAAGAAAACAAGTATGTCAGCTCTTGGGATATATTATTAATGGGAGGCATGACCTGGTTGGTTGGTTCCTGAAGAGTAACTTGAGGCCACAACCACAGATCTACTCATATTTCTGGTGACTCAGTTCCTGCTAAGCCAAATGGTAGAAATGAAGAGGGTAAGGTTATGCAAGGCTACTTGGAAGATACATTTGGGAGGAAATAAAGGAAGCGGTGTTGAGTTTATCATAAGTGAAAAAAAATTCAGACTAGTTTCTTTGTATTTGCTGAAGGAGGATTTCATATTTTAATATGGAAACATGCAAACTGATCCACCCCTCCACCCCCCCCCCCCACTAGCTAAAATCCACCCTTCCTTTGGCTGCCCTTTGAAGAAATGCTAATGATCCAGCATGCTATTTTTCTTAGTGAGTAGTGTTGTGCAGTGTGAAAGTTTACTTTAACAGTGGAATATATTATGGTGTCCTAGCTTTTTACTGAAAGACAAAACAAATACACATAGTGTTTAAATTCTATTCAACACAGCAGATACTAAGAATTGATTTATTGAGATATGAAGTGCTGCTTTCCCTTGGAAATGTGATTGAATGTTTATAAAACTGATCCAACTGGGCCAAGGGAAAGCTGGGTTGGTGGTGTTTTTACTGTGCTAGAGCACTGCTGATATTAAAAAAAAAAAAAAAAAAAAAAAAAGAGCTGTCCTTCATGTGTAATTTGAATAGTGTCATGTCCTTGCTTTCTCTAACTATTGCTGCTGCAGGAGTGTATTTTTTGTCTGTCAATAAATCGATCAGTTTTTATCCTGTACTCCTGAGAGAGGGAAGAGAAAGATGTATGCTATGATCTGTGTTGCCGACTCTCTGAAGCTCTTAAGAGGAGCTGCTCACATAGTATGGTTATTTCCTAACCATTTTATTCCGACTGAAATGTTTCTCTCTGGCAAGACTTGCTCAGACAAGGCAACAGTAGTTGCTGATTTTCATTGTGACAATAGCTACTTAGTATCCCTCTTGGGACAATATCTTTTGGTGCAACAGAAGCCTGTTGGTTGGCAGTGTCTGATACTCATTATTATGTAGGAGTTGCTATGTGACCTTGAAGAAACACCTGGTCTTTGATCACCCTGTTGTCTAGTGTCTTTTCTTAAAGCCTTACTTTTTTATGTGTATGTGTGAGTGCCTGTGTACATGAATGTACACAAGGTATGTACCTAAGCCAGAAGAGAGAGGTAGATCTTCTGGAACTGAAGTTACAGGTAGCTGTGTACAGGTAGAGAACCAAATCCAGGTTCTCTACAAGAGCATCAAGTGCCCTTAACTGACAGCCATTACTCTAGCTCCTGTCCAGTGTCTTTGTACCAAATAATAACTAATATTAATATGCTTTTAAATAAGCCATACACATTTCTGTTATCTTGCTGAGTATCAAAAACGGTAGTGAATAAGATGTTGATATCACTGAATGGGTCAGCCAGCAGTCCAAGGTTAAAATGTGCCTGAAGATTCCATAGCCAGGCAATTTTTTTTTTTTTTGAAATCAGAACTTAAGTATCCCAGGTTGTCCTTAAATTCACTATGTACCCCATGAATGACCTTGAACTTCAGATTCTTTGGTCTCTACCTCCTGAGGCTAGGATTATGGACATGCACCTCTAGACTTGGTTTTAGGTGTGCTATTTAAATTTAGGTTTCACTTTGTGGAAGATTTTCCCCAGGATATCTGCCCACCACCCTACAAATCCAGTACTGGTAGTGAATGTATGTATGTGTGTGTATGTATGTATGTATCCATCCTTTCTTTAGTTTGAATCATAATGGTTTCTAAGTTTGTGCAGGCTAAATGTTGAACTCTGTAGCCCAGGGAGGCCCTGAACTTGTGATCCTCCTGCTCTAATTTCCTGAGTTCCTGTCTCAATACTGACTTCCCCAAGGATTCCTTTTCTTTTTTAATGCTTACTGGTTTAAATTTTAATGTGTATGGGCATATTTGTCTGCTTATATGTCTATACCACTTGTGTGCCTGATGTCCTTGGAGGTTAGAAAGACAGTGTTGGAGCCTCTGGAACTAGAGTTAATTAATAGATGGTTGTGAGCTACTGTGGGTATGGAATTGAGTTCTAGTCCTTGGGAAGAGCACCCAGACTCTTAATCACTGAGCCATCTCTCCAACCCCCCCCCCAAGGATTTCTTAACATTCTTTGTACCTTGGATTCCTTTGAATCTCAGTGAAAACTGAAACTCTTTTAGAAACATTTTAAAAATAAATTTCAATAGGTAAGATTAACTGAAAATCGATTATATTTTCAAAAATCTAATTTAATTGTGTTGCTTTATTGCTTCATAGCTGGATAGAGTGGTGCATTGGGTAATATATTTTGATGTAATAAGGGTAAACATAAAATCTGTACTGTGATGTAATAAGGTGTTGATTTCTCTTGTTGAAAAAGTCTTAGAAATTGCCAGTAATAACATGATTTTTCACCTACATTCATGCTTAAGGGAAATGCTGTATTTCACTGAGAAACCAGGGAAGAGGGAGATACAGGTGTTTTCCCATGAAGGTTTGTGACTAAACAGAATTCATTTCAGAACCAGGGTAAAGACCATTGTCCTTCATGCTTCCTTCATCTTTCTCCCTGAACTGCAAATCAGCTCTGGCAGGCCAGTTTTCCTCAGCCAAAACCATTTAAAATCTCAATTACCTGATGTAGTCATTCCACTGATTTCTGCTCTACTCATTTCAAAAATGAGAAATAGGACACCAGCAAGAAATAGCTCAGTGCTTTTGGAAAGCTTTTTGAATACTCTAGGTTGTGATTTCCCTGGGAAATGAGATGATTAATGTGACTGGGCAGGTATACTTATTCGTGTATCTGGAGGTCGCAGGGATGTTTAGGCTGGCTCACTAATGCAGGCAGTTTTCCTGCGAAATGACCCAACTATGTGATCATTTCAGTGAGCAATTCTTTCATGATGAAGCACTGGGGAATAGGCTCCCACTGCAATTTGGCTCTAGAAATGCAAGAGATTAAGTGAATTGAGAGCTGTCCTGGGTAAGGAGGCAGGCCAATCCAGCCTGTTGATTGAAGGTCTCCAATCTCTAAGAAAGAGCATAGGAAACTTGCTCTACCCCTTTCCCCAGAGATGGAAAGCCCCACATAGTAAAGACTTGACTTTGATCCTAGAGTTAATTTTATTAGAGATTATTTTCTTTGTTCTATATTACTTTTAATGGTTATGATGGTAGCTTAGGTTCACACTGATTCTGACTACATGTATAGCCTTAGGATATTTCATGTCCTCTGTTTTAAAAATATGTGTAGGCAGGTAGGTATGTATCTGCATGGATGTGCATATGAGTGCATGTACCCATGGAGGCCATAGACATTAGATACCCTGGGACTTGAGTTATAGGCAATTATGAGCTCATTGATGTGGGTGCTGGGAACCAAGCTTTTAAATGCTGAGGTATTCCTGTAGCAGCTATTTTCTTCCTTCCTCCTTCCCTCCCCCTCTCCATTTCTTCCAAAAAGATTTACTTAAGTGTGGGTGGGTGGGTGGGTGTGAGTGTGTATGCCTGTAGAGTCCAGCAGAGGGCATCAGCCAGACCCTCTGGAATTGGAGTTTTAGGCAGTTATAAGCTACCTAACCTGTTAAAGACTAATCACTTTCAACTACTGATTCATTTCTCCAGCTCTGTTATCCTCTTATTTTCTACATATCACCTCATTCTATGTGTGTCTGAGTTTAATTAGCTACTCTAACTCTCCCATCTGTATCTTCCCAGTGTTAAGGGAAACTATCAATATATCCCATGCATTGCCTGGTCCCATCACATTCAGTATTTATTTCAAGTTGTCTCCAAAACCATGTTATATAATCTACATATATCTCACCTGTTGTCTGTAGCTACTGGAGTGTTTCATGTTTACAGAGATAGTGCTTGGTGGAAAGGAATAGACACCATGATCTGGATTCTGATTTGCCACTCATCACTGGGCATTTTCCTCAGAAGTGTGATAGAAGCAGATGAAGAAAGTTCAGTGCACATAATAAATAGTTTTAACTTCAGCGTTTACTCTAAAGGGGAAGTTCTTTAGAATAGTTTTTCTCACCCTAAGCAGGCCATGGAAGAAGGAGGCTGGCTTGGTGAACTGACTCAAGTTTAGACTTGTTCATGAAAACAAGCAATCTATGGTTTGAAGTGGGTAGTGTCTCCTTCTCTGAGCAAGGGTGCAGTCCCAGTGTAGTGAAAGGAAACTTCAAAGCCCAATCCTCTCTTGCTGGTTTCCTTATTTCATTCATGGAACTAAGGGTGCTAGAAAGAAAATTGGGAAGGTGTGAAAAAATAGACTAGAAAACTGGAATGGTATGTTGGATCTGCAGGTGGGCATGTCTGTAACCAATTTTTTTTTTTGCTCATCTGTGGCCTCATTCTCATGTATCTCCATTCTGCACCAACACTGGCTGGATTTTTTGAACCTGGAGTCCCCTTGTTCCCTGACCAGCATGTGGAGGACTGATGTGGCTCAGGTTTCAATGCCTGCCAAGCCATAGTATGGGGTCATATAGCTCATCCTGGTTTGTTGTCTGTAGTTTAAAACTGGCTCTGGACTCCTGATTATTGGTCTTGTAGGGGACCATCGTTCAGTTTCTAGCAACCACAATCACCTTTAACTTTACCTCCAAGGGATCTGATGTCCTCATCTGGCATCCACAGGAACCTCATACATGCATACCCAAACACATATACACATAAAATTTTTAAAATCTTGAAATCTTGAGTGTGTATGGACAACTGAAGGACATAAATACACAGATAATGCTGAATGTGTATTAAGTGGGTAAAGTCTGAAGGAAAAATGTAAACTTTGATAATCAGTGACTACTAAGGCAGGATCTCTAATTCATTAGTGTTAAAATTGATAGGATCTTATTTATGGAGCTCTAGAATGTCAATTTCCTGTTGTTACTTTAACAAATTACTATAAATGTAGTTTCTTAACAGTTTTGAGATTCAAAGATCTTAACTGAGTTTTTTTATAGCTAAAAATCTCAAGTTATTGGCAAAGCTGGGTCCTACTGGAAGTTACATTTGCTATCTCTTCAGTTCTTTGAGGGGATGCTATGCGTTTTTTGGGTCTTAGTTTCTCTTTCCAGTTTCAAAGCCTTCAGTGTAGCAATTGTCTTGTTGCTCCTTCCTTGTGTAAATCCAGAAGTTCACAATGCTAGGCTAGCCAGCCTAGCCTAATATTGGCCACTGTAAATCTTCTTTTCTTTTGGGTTTTTGAGACAGGGTCTCTCTGTAGCTTTGGAGGCTGTCCTTGAAGTAGCTCTTGTGAATCAGGCTGGTCTCAAACTCACAGACATCTGCCTGCTTCTCGAGTGCTAGGATTAAAGGTATATGCTACTATTGCCCAGCTAGGCAGTAGTTTCAATGTAGTTGTTTGTGTTTATTGCTGAGTTTATAAAAGTACTTAATGCTGCTTCTGAACTTTGAAATTGTTTTCCACATAAGTTATTAAATAAAGCCAGGAGGGCTGGAGATGGTGTCTTAGGGTTTCGATTGCTGTGATGAAGAGGCACCATGAGCATGGTAACTCAAAGAAAACATTTAATTGGGGGTAGTTACAGTTTCAGAGGTTCAGGTACTGCTGGAGTAGCTGAACATCCTATATCTTGTAGGCAACAGGAAGTTGACTGAGACAATGGGTGGTATCTTGAGCATAGGAACCTCAAAGCTTGCCCCCACGGTGACACACTTCCTCCAACAAGGCCATAACCACTGCAAAAAAGCTACACTGCTATATAGTGACACTCCCTATGAGATTATGGGGGCCAATTAATTACATGCAGATTACCACAGACAGGCTCTGTGGTGAAGAACTTGTATGGCTTTTGCAGAAGATCTGAGTTGTATTTCCAGCACCTATGTCAGGTTACTCATAACCATATGTAAGACTAGCTCTATGGGATCCAGCGGGCCGTGTGTGTGTGTGTGTGTGTGTGTGTGTGTGTGTGTGTGTGTGTGTGTGTGTGTGAGACTGAAAATCCTGTTCTGTGTTCAGACAATTTCAAAGTAAAAATACATCTTAAAAAAATTTACCAGAGAGGCATACTAGCAAGATGAGGGGATCCAAAACTACAAGCCTTACAGTAATAACAAGAATAATTCTGTGGCTCTCAAAAAAAGGAGCTTTAGATTGTAGCCTACAAGGTAGAACTATGGCATGTTGTTGGGGCCACAGAGGTGTGAGTGGCTAAATTAGATCTTTGAGATTTCTTGTCTACTCACACAGAGAAGCAGCTGTAGCTACAAGTATCCCACTGGAGATCACAATGGCTGGAAGAGTAGGCCTGTGCTTGTGCCTGTGAAGTCTGTGGGAGAGATAGATCAGGGAAACCAAGAGACTGAGAGACCCTGCCTCAATAAATAGTTTAGAGTGATCAAAGGGGATTCTAGACAGGCACACATGTCATCTCTCTCTCTCTCTCTCCCACCCCCCTCTCCTGTGAGATATCAGCTCAAGACATTGGTGAGTCCTGCTGAAAAAGAAATTGTCCTTTTGTGTAGAAATAGAAAGAGAAAAGCTGGGGTAGCGCCTCTGACTTGAAAGTCCATGAGCATCACTTGGTAGTCTTAATAGAAGCATCTGATTAGGTAAGAACTTAACCTAAGCCCAATAGCCTATTATCCCTCACCATCTAATTGGCAGATGCTTATGAGGTCAGTCTGAACTACACTTTGACTACTGAATAATGGAAAATCTGACAGATCATATTGTAGAAAAAAGTTGAAAGTGCTGGCCTGAACTGCTGAATGTAAATGTTTTTAGTATCAATGGTGCATTATTACAAGCAGCTTTGAAAAGTAATAGGTGTTGCTATAGTGATTTCTAAACAGGATAAGGGATTGTATTCTTTTTTTTAAAAATTTTTTAAAAATTTATTTTATATAACAAAGTCCAATGAAATGAAAACAAATATTTATACACAATATTTGGGAATTTGGGTGTTGTTCTTTCCAAACTACTTCCTGCTGGTAAGGGGCGCTGTCATGGGGGATTTGAAGAAGATTCAGAAATCCTGGCTGTAGTCTGTAAGGCTGCTTTGTCCAGCTGTTTTGAATGTAGGCTCACCTGGTACTCTGTTTCAGGAGGTCTGGCGTGATCAAACCACATTAGTCTGGAAGAAATCCACATATTTTCATTTTCTGTGGAAACAAAAATAGAAATCCTTTTCCCCAGTAACTTGTCCTTGAACTTAAACTTTGGAGTCAAAGCATTTTTTTAAATTTAATTTATTATTTTACATGTGGATCCCAGTTCCCTCTCCCTCCATCCCTCCTCCCCTCCCTTCCTCCTTCCCTCCCTTTTACCCTCTCTACCCTCTCACATGCACTCTAACCACCCTCCCCTCCCATCCCCCCACCCCAATTCCATATGTAGGGGAATACCATCCAGTTGGGGTCATGTAGATCTGACAGGTCCTGTGAAGTAGGGACTAGGGCTTCTCTCCTGTCTCTAGATTAAGGCAGTTATGCCTCCATGGGGGATGTGTTCGTATTCTTGACCCAACTAAACATGCAGTTTACTGAAGCCTGGGTACTGCTTTGATTTTATGGCTTTAGTGAGTATGCTTATTTTTATAAAGAGTAAAAACTGGACCAAATTTCAATTTGTGCTTAGGTCTTTTGCAGGTTGATTGAAAATACAAATAGTAATAAAGGAAAAGGTTGGAGGTCACAAAATTCCATTCTGACACACTAGAACTGCTCTCCTTGGCACTTATTAAAGCATGTTTTGCTGCAGTAGCTGGGTAGGGGGTCAGAAGACACAAGTGTTGAGTATAGTCAGGGGAACATGAAGAGGAAAGAGCATGGAGGTAGCCTCTTCAGCAGCAAAGAAAAGTAAGTGTGAACCACCAGCTCACAGTAACAGGGCATTCAGAGACTGCTGGAAATAGAAACATGAAGGGAAGTGGAGGCGTAATATGGTGAAAGCTGAAAAAGAAAGCACATACCATGCAGTTCAAGGGATGTGCAAGAGCAAAGACATGTGCATGATAAAATGTTCAGTGTTGGGGCTGGGGGGATGGCTCAGCAGGTGAAGCTGCTTTCTGTCAAGCCTGATCTTAATTTGAAGCCCAGGACTCACATGGTGGAAGGAGAGAGCTGACCCCCACAATGTGTCCTCTGACCTCCACTTGTGTGTTGTGATATGTTTTCCCTACTGTCACACGTACACACCTGCATACATGCATATTAAATGAAAATGTCATAGATTTTGAAGTGCTTAATATTTAGAAGTTATAGCAAACCTAACATGTTTATTAGCTCACCCTGTAACTATATAGAAAGATGAGTTCTTCTATTTCCTACTGCCAAAAAGCGATCGAGCCCTTCCAGTGTTATTTTCACTCCCACTCTCTGAAAGTTCAGGGATAGTGTTCTGGGTTAAATTGTGTTCTTTACAGATGTTGAAGTCTGTACACAGTGCCTACAAATACAACATTATTTAGAACTGGTGTCATTGTAGATGATAAGATGGAGATATTTGGGTGGATGTTTTACTGATATGCCTGAGCATGGTGAGGGTAAAAGGAGAATGCTGTTTTGCAAGGTGAGAAATGCCTGGAGAAACACATCAAACTGATTTTTCCTCACAGTTTCTAGAAGAAGCAAGCATTGCCATCACTTTGAGTTTAGACTTCTAAACTCCCAAACTATGAGAAAATAATATTTCTGTTGCTGAAGTGACCCAGTTTATTGTCTATTCTTAGGCCATCTCTAAGAAATCAATAGTAATGCCCTTTAAAATTCTTGCTGTGGTTTTGATGTGTGTCCTATGGTTTTATGTGTTAGAGGTGTGGTCTTAAGGGTGGCACTGCTGGGAAGTGCTGTGAACCTATGAGGTAGGACCTACTGGGAGGTCCTTGTGTGATGGGGCAGTGCCCTTAAAAGGGGTTGTGGGATCATACTAATTATCCTGCTTTCTGCTTTTTGGCTCAGGATATCAGTGATTTGCCTTGTTTCATGCTCCTACTGTGATGGGTCATTCTCTCTAGAAACTCCCAAATTTGCTACCTGAACATGTAGTAGAACCTTCAGACTTAGGTGCCCAAATAAACCTTTCTTGGAAGTTAATGGTCTTGGGTATTTTTTTATAATAATATGAAGGTAAATGATACATAGCTGATAGAAGAAGTTTTATTTATCAAGGGTTTGGTATTTCATAACAAACAAATGTTAAATTTCAGCTGCTTATAGCAACAAGTATGGATTTCCCTCTCAACGAGCTTTGGCATAGTTAGGATGATCCTGGCTGAGTTCTGCTCTAAGCTGTGTATTCGAGG
This sequence comes from Phodopus roborovskii, assembly GCF_943737965.1. Classification (NCBI taxonomy): domain Eukaryota; kingdom Metazoa; phylum Chordata; class Mammalia; order Rodentia; family Cricetidae; genus Phodopus; species Phodopus roborovskii. The sequence continues at coordinate 102,901 of NW_026126211.1, read as the reverse complement.
TAGGTCTGTTCCATGTGAAAGTGGCTACCCGAGACATCTTCTGACAGGCAGATGTGCAAGAAGAGGGCAAGCACATGATGGAAACCACGTTCCATCCTTGATTTGTGCCATGTGTACTAATGTCTCAGTGGCCTATTGTCTGGAGAAACCCAAGGTCAGGAGACAGAATCTCTGCCAATCATGAAGTCAGAGCAAGGAGATGCACATGGTGGGGGAGGGGAGTTGGGCAACTGAATTAAACTCAACCACATTTTACATGAGAATTTTATTTAAAATCCAAGGAATACTTCATGTCCTCAATTCAAAATTTATGATGTTGAAGAATACAAAGAAAAATTAACTTGCAGGGATACTAGTTACCTAGTTTGACTCTGACAAATGGAGTATTTTGTATTCCTTCATCTGTTTGAGGGCACCTTGGCTAGTTTCACAGCCTGAGTGTTGTGAATATTGCCTCAGTAAACATGAACATGAAGGTGCTTGTGTTATGTTGACTTAGAATCCTTTGGGGATATTTTCAGAAGTGTTATAACTGGATTTATATACATTATTTAAATATTTTTTTGAGGAACTTTCATACCAATTTTTATATTGGCTTCTTCAGGATACATTCATATTCCTTAAGAGAGGGTAATGGGGGTAAACATGAAATTACATTACATGAATAAAAATGTCACAATGAACCCCAAACAAAAACCAAAACCCAAAAGCACTTTATGCCATGCAACCCCTACTCCTTCAGAGACCATCTCTGGGATTTAGGGTGTCAAAGTAGTTTTCAGCAGAGCTTCTTGACTCAGACAATGAATCCTGGCTCTGCTGAATCTGGACATTAGTCCTCTGTGTGTGCATCCACAGGGGAGGAAAGACAGCAGCACTGCTGTCAGGAGTTTTTCAGTCCAGTGAGATAATCCATGCTTCATTTGCTGCTTGACACGGAGTAAGTGCTCAGAGATTATCTTCTGTTGTCGTTAGTATCAGATTTTAAAATTTGGTGGGGCTGGAGAGATGGCTGAGAGGTTAAGAGCATTGGCTGCTCTTCCAGAGGTCCTGAGTTCCATTTCCAGCAACCACATGGTGGCTCACGGCCATCTGTAATGAGGTTCTGTGCTTTCTAATGGCGTGCAGGCATACATGCAGGCAGGACACTGTATACATGATAAATAAATAAATCTTTAAAAACATTGCTTACACAGAATCAGAACTTGTACTAGGGCACAGCTATGCTGACTGCCAACTCTACATTGTCATTTACCAGAGACTGAGCAGTAGAGTCTGAAGAATACTATTCACAGTGTCCTAAGATGCCACAGTCACTGCTACTTTCGTTCCCCCAAATGCTCTGTCTTTTCACTTAAGTTTCTCCCATCCCCAAATTAATATTAAAAAATAATTAAATGAGAACAGTAAAGATGCTAGATACTCTAGACTGCTCTGGGAGGGTTCCTTTAAGAGTTTGTCAGTCTTCCATTTGTATGTTAAAATTGGTTAAGGTTAATTATTTCTTTAAAAACCAGTGTGAGCTCTCACATAGTCAAGACCATGGTTGAGCTTCACAAGCTCAGGAAATGAAAAACTTAATGATCAAAGAGATAATATGAAACATAAACCATTGAAAAGGTGACAGGTCTGTACTTTTGCCTATGGAAGACACAGTAACATACAAAGGGCTTATCAGGCAGTTGAAGCTAACAGTAAGAATGATGAACAATTTAAATTTTGTTGGTTACTGGCAACGAGAAGGAAAAGAACAACCAAATGGATGGATCACTTCCTCTTTGCCGAAACAAGTATTTAATCAAGCCTAGATGCAAAGGCTTTTGCACTTACATTATTAATGCAAACATCATGGGAGAATCAGTTTGTCACAATAATGTTACTGTTAAAGCAGCACCAGAGAAGTGCTATACAGAACTATCCTCTGAGGCAAGCAATTGCCATCTTTGCACACTGTGCCTACTTGAAAAAGATCATTCCAGTTGGTTTGTTGACTGTTACACTCTGTCATAGAGAAGAAGGGAGGATGCTCTCTTGAGGATCCAGTGGCTCCCTACCCCTTGCTGTATGCAATGCAGTACTGCCCTAACTACACATGGTGTCAGAGAGGGGCTGAGTATATAGGCTGGGGAATATTAGGGGAGGAAGCCTCAACTATGTGGTTCTGGGCAAGCCATCATCCCTGCTGGGTAGAGAATTCCCATTGTGGCCTTTTGCGTGGGGGAGCACCAATGTGATATAAGGAAGCCCATAACCCATACATAGACACACATGCACACCACACATATAAAAAAAAAATCAAAACAAATCCTTAAAGAAAATCCTACCCGTTATCTTATAAGAAGGGCCAATAAACATAAAAAAAAAATCACAACAGTTGACAAAATCTGCAGAGGTGATCTACAATAATGTCCTTTTACCTCCCTCTTTCCTCCCTGGCCTAGAACTATAGATCCCTCTGCCTCAGCTAAATCACAGGTCATCAATCATGCCTTGGGTTTATTTGCCATTGTTAAGTTTTTATTTAAATCTTTGGGATTATGTTTAGTGTGTTTGATTATGTATGAGTGTGTATGGATGTCCATTTATGTGTGTGTGCAGAGTCACATTCTTACTGAAGCTGGAACTCACTGATTAGGTTTGACTGACTGGGTAGTAAGTCCCAGGGACCCTCCTTTCTTTATCTCCCCAGTAGTGGGATTCTAGGTAAGTTCTTCCATGACAGCTTTTTATGTGGGTTCGAGGGATCCAAACTTAGGTCTTCACAATTGCTCAGTATAAAGGGCCTCAGAGTTGGCAAAGAATGCATCCAGACACCAAAATTCTCAGCAAGGAGGAGATTTAATTACTCCAGAGGGACAAACTGGGAGGGGAACTGCCTCTGGATCAGCAGGTGTCTCTGCAGGAGCGTTTTTTTTTTTCCCTTAGGAGAAAAGTGGGTAAGTCTGTGCTAGGGTGAGTTGGTTAAGTCTGATTGGTCATGTTAGTCAGTGTAGTCAGATAATGAGTTTTGATTGCTGGATGTTGGGATTTTAGTTAAGCATAAGGGAGAGGCCAGATAAGGGAATGGACCTTGGTGGCTAGTTTTAAGAATGTAATCTAATGGTTTAGCCAGGGAGATGAAAGGGGATAGGCAGGTCTGCTGGCACCATGTTTGCGATGCCTGGGCCTGTTAGAGAGCCTTTCACTGTGTAAGAAGTTTGCTGATTGAGCCATCTGCCCAGACCCAAAGATTCCTTTTTTGTTTACAGTTTGGCATGCCTCCTTTCAGTCTGTAGTTGTCTTTTCAAAATTTTTAATTTTGATGTAGTCAAACTTGTCACTCTGTTTCTTATGGTTTGTGTCTATTGTGTCTTTTTTTAGAAACCATTCCCTAGATTGATTTTGCCATATGTATTTTTTCCAGTGTCTTAGGCTTTTGCATTTTATAGTAGGAGGTTTCACTTATCCACTTATTCTCTCTCTTTTTATGTTATAAGTTGTGAGCAAAGATACTGTTGCTTTGATGTGTAAAAACATTCTTTTTCAGATGGGAGGGAGAGGGAACAGGGGTTGATATGTAAAATAATATTGTGTTTAATCTAAATTAAAAAAAAATTCTTTTTCTATCGTGCATACCACCCATCCCAAAACATTTGATTAAATGATTTATTCCACAATGGAGATGCATTTGTTTTCATTTCTGGCTGGGGATATAGGCGCATGCTTTCCCAACCTGCCCAGCCCTGCAAACAAAAGAAAATAACCCTCCAAAACTACTCTGTAGGGAGTTTGGTTTTTCCGACCGCCGCCTGGTCTTGTCCCGTCGCCGCGCCAGCCCCAATTAGCACACAGAGACTCTGTATTAGATATAATTCTGTTGGCCTGATACTAGTTTCTTATCGGCTAGCTCTGTCTTAAGTATTAACCCATTTCTGCTGATCTATGTATTTCCCTTACCGGGGAGCTGCCGGCAATCTGCTTTTTCTCAACTCTCCATCTTGGCTCCCCCTTCCTACTTCCTCTTTCCTCCTCATCTCCTAGTCCCGCCTATCTTGCTTTCCTATTGGCCAACAGTGCTTTATTCATTAAACCAGTATGAGAAACATATTTACAGAATGACATCTCCCATCACTACTCCTTTCTTATGGACATGTGTTTGGGTCCAGAAGTTGCTTTGGACTTTGAGAAAGTGACAGTTGATGAGTCTGCATTAAAAATACTTTTTTTATTGTTGTTTGTTTTTCAAGGCAGAGTTTCCCTATATTGCTTTGGAACATGTCCTGTAGACGAGGCTGGTCTCGAACTCACAGAGATCCCCCTGCCTCTGCCTCTCAAGTGCTGGGATTTAAGAATACTTTTAAAAGATGTAGAAGTGGGGTTTCTATATTACCAAAATGGTTTTGGTTTTTTTTTTTTTTTAGTATTTTTTGAGACAGGTTTTCACTGTGTAGTGTAGCCCTGGCTTTCCTGGAACTCACTCCGTAGATCAGGCTGTCCTCAAACAGAGATCTGCCTGCCTCTGGTTCCCAAGTGATGGAATTAAAGATGCAGGCCACCAATGCCCAGCTAATATTTTACCTTAAAATGTCTTCAAAAAGAAAAAAGATGGTGACCATGGCATAGCTGGAATATTTCCCTCCCTCCCTCCCTCCATCCCTCCCTCCCTCCATCCCTCCCTTCCTTTCTTCGTCCCTCCCTTCCAGCCCCTCTCTTCTTTCCTCCTTCCCTCTTTACATTTCTCCTTTGAGACAAGATGCCATGTAGTAGTAGACTGGCTTTGTAGTTATTATGTACCCAAGACTGTCCTTGAATTCCTGATCCTTTTCTATCTTGTGAGTGCTGGGATTACAAGTGGGTGCCACTGTCCCACTTGGAAACATTTCTCAAACTGAGCTACAATCATTAATTTAAATATTGTCAGTACTATGTTATATGGACTCAGGCTAAATGGCCACATTGAATTAGAGAAGATACTGTGAATAACACATTCTATCAAATGTTACAGATATATCTGAGGTTGTTATATTTGTGGACTGAGTACTTCATCATATGAAACGCCCCTCAAAAGTGTACCCTAGAAAAAGTTAAATATAGGTAAATGTGTGCTGTGGTTTGGATGGTATTTTCCCCCCCAAGGGCTTGTGCTGGGAAGTATAGAGTTGGGGGATCCTTTAAGAGGTTGGCTTCCTGGGATGCTATTAGGTGATTAATTGTGTTGCCATTAGAAGACTAATGTGTTTGTCTTTTGGAATGAATTGGTTCTTGAGAGAATGAGTTGTTATAAAAGAGTGAGCCTTCCTGCCTTGCTTTCCTGTCTTGCCACCTTTCCTCTCCTGTTGCATACACTTCTGTCATGGTGTCATTTGCCATTTGTTGTCACATAGCATGAAGGCACTTAACAATGCTGAGCAAAAGTCAGCACCATGTTCTTGAACCTGTTTTCTTGGTAAAGTGTCAAGTCTAAAGCTAGTTTGTCATAGCAGTTAAAAACAGATTAATACAGTATGTTAATCCATGTCCCATAAGCCAATTTAAAGAGGTTATGCTTCAGACATATGTTATACACATAGCTGGAAGGTAGCTTTGTACAAGATTTTTAGCCCATTTACATTTGACTGTGCCCTGTCAACGCTGGAATTTCCCCTCTGGCTTTATGTTGCTCAAACTTTTAAGTTTTGTAGCATTCTGGATTTCAGACTTATGGATTTACAATGTTTAATTTATATTATGTAGTTTTCAGAGACAATGAGGGGTTTATTCATTTATTCAATAACATTCTGGATCTTTCTGTATGTCTACTAAGGGAACCAAGAAGACTGAAAGCCTTCAACTACATCCCATTATTTGCCCATCTACCAGGGAGAGTGTTTTCACTGAGATGAAAAGAAGGGCTGTTGTTTCGTGGTTCTGCAAGGTGTACACATGAACATCTAAAACAGTATGAGTATAGAAGAAAAAAAATGCTCAAAGTGGGACAGAGGCTATAGAGAACAGTAAATATTTTACGTGTTCAACTGGAAATGCTGATGGTTAGGTGGAAGATATGGTCAAAGTACATAGCTGTATATTTTCCAGGTTTCTATTTTTTCTTTTTCTATCATTTCAGATAGAAATGTCTAAGGGAAACAGCAGGGAAGGGCTGCCCGGAACATAGCAATTTGGCTTACCAAGATCATTATATTTAGTACTTTAATGTCTAGTTTTTGAGGTGGGGGTGAGGGGTATTGTATTTAAGAAAAAGTAAACAGTTGTTCTTAATTATAGTATACCATGAGACTTGGTGTGTTGGCATCAAACAAAAATACTACAGCTTCCTCACCATTATAGGAACGTCAGTGATTAGTTATAATTGATCATCTGAGTGGTTATGATTGGGAGTTATTGCCGTTAAATAATGCTAAGCTTTGGAGACTTAACAGTAAACTTCAAATAAAATTCGTGGCTTTGAATTTGAGCAAACAGCTTATTGTGTAATGTAGTATTTATCACCTCCTTAGGAAGACAAATGATTTTTTCTGTTTGCATAATGTATTACATTTTTGAAATTCATACATCACCTGGTGTACTTTATATAATAGTAACATAATAAAGTATTCCTAGGATTTGACATGTTGAAAAACATTGTCTGCTTAAGGAAATGAGCTTGCATAAATTTCTTGAAGAATCCATAACCAAAGTCCTTTTCTTTCTCCTTCAGCCGTCAGGGCCCTTAATAGTTCATTTCTGGCACCTGGTATCTTTATTTCTCTGCTTGAAAATAATCTTCCAGTTTTAATCTGCTTTGCCATGTTGGATGGGAGCTATAGTCTAGCTTTGAGCCCTAGGCTTGGAGTCCTTGCCTCTGGGTCCCATGCTGGCTGTTCTTGAGCTATGTTCTTTACCATGGAGCAAAAGGCCTTCATTTCTAATGGGAAACACATTCGTCCCCATCTAAAACACAAGACAGCATTTACAAGTGTATGTACAGTACTCAAAATGTCATATCAACCAACCTGTACTTTTAGTGGCCAAAAAGTTCTCTTTCCCAGTTTATCATTCCAGTGCCCAGTGTCTAGGCTGCTGGGTAAGTATGGATAGATCAAGGGTAAGATGATGGCCAATGCCATCTCACCAGTACATTTCTGCTTGGATGTCCATGGAATCTGAGAATTCTGAATTGGAGTTTGGCAGGTGGGCATGAAATATATGTGTAATGGAAGAGGATGGAATATTTTTAGTTCATAGCCGGCAACATGATTTACAGACTTAAATGATGTGGGACTTTGACTACTCTTTGGTTTTTGTTTGTTTTATATCAGACCTAGAATATAGGGGTTGGATTAAGGAGCTATATATGGTGGCCCTTTTTTTCAAAAAAATATTAACAGTATTGTATTTGATTTCCTATATTGGCAAAATATATGGCTTTATTTAGCTATATTTAGAAGAATAATGGCAACTATTACATGGTGTTAAGCCAGCTCTTTTAGATTTGAATACTTAATTATGTATTATGAAATGGAAAATTAATTAAAATTTAGAAATATTAGTTTCCTTTACCTGGTTTAGATAATGTCTTACTTTTCAAATATCTATCCTTTCTTTCTTTCTTTCTTTTTTTTTACTGAGTGTTTTATTAGAAGAAACTTGTAGAGAAGAGGGGTATGTCTTGATTTAAAGAAAACCAGACTTGGTACATCAGAGAGCATTTGTTATTACACACGAAGGTAAGTTATTATGGTAACACATGAAACATATGAATAACAACAATCAGTGACTACTACCTTGAAAGAAAAATTTTCTTTCTTGTCTTTGAGTATAGCAGCTGCTCTAGGTTAAAAAATGTCTGTTATCATTTCTTTCTTTTTCAAAGTTTGTTATCATTTCTTTCTTTTTGTTAAAAAATTCACATTGTGAACTTTGCCTTTTCAGGCTGACTTCTCTAATTTCCTTGGGATTTCAAGTATATTCATGCTACAAAGTTACATACTTTTCCTATCAGATCTCAGGACTGTCAAGATGCCCAAATGATTGTCCCAAGTCTCAAGTGGCTTATAAAGCAGGAAGCAGACAGGTGTGTGTTCACATCTAGTTGTCCTGATTACCAGATGGGAGGGGATGGTGACCAGTGCCTGTAATGAAGAGCCAGAGAAGGGGTAAGAGTTGAGGTGATATTAAGAAATAATTGTGACCAGATGTAGTGCTGCATATATAATCACAACACTCAGGTTACAGAGATAAGAGAGTCCCAGCAAATCTGAGGCAACCTTGGTCAATGAGACCAATGTGAGCTATGGAATGAGGTTCATTCTAAAAAAACAAACAAACAGGCAGACAAACAAAATAGAAACCAACCAAATATTCTGCACCAAATTTGTGGTCACAAAACATCCCTTTCCCTCCATTCCTCTCCGTTTCATCTTTTCCTCTCCATTCCTTCTTCCTTTTCTCATTCCCTTATCAAGGTCTGCATGAATATTTATTAGGTTTTTTAAAAAAAGTTTTGTTTATTTTTCTGTTGTTTGTACAACACATAAATGCATATCTCTGTATGTGTTGGTTCAAAGACAATTTTCTGTAGTTGGTTTGTTCCTTCTACCCTGTGGGTCCAAGGGATTGAACTCAGGTCATTAGGCTTGGTTACTTTACCTTCTGCCTTGCTATTCCTGTACTGAATACTTCTCAAATGCATAGATAGTTCTGAATAAAAATAAATAACAACGGAAAACATTTACAAGTGTATCTGTGGGTGATAAGATATAAAACATTAAGCACAGCAATTATAATATCAATCACTTTCTCAACCACTATGTTTAGTCCTTTATCTTAAAATAACCCTACAGAGTAGAAACTATTACTGTCTACCTTTGTCAGATTGGGACTGTGAGTGACTGAGTGATTTCACTAAGGTCACACAGCAGTAACAGTGTTAAAAACCAACCAGTTTACACTCAGATAACATGTCCTTCACTTTATCATCATTGTGCTGTTCTGTTGGGCAGCATAGCAACATACGTCACCATGAATGGAACAGGAAGGAATTTCAAGAAAAGAAAAGGGGATGATAGTCATTGGTGTTTGGTCTGAATAAAGAAATCACTTTAGGTATTTCAAACAGTATGGAAATGTGGGGAACTGGTTATGGCATCTAATGGGATAGCCAATGAGAGGATGCTGTTACCTAGAATGTAAAGGCTGTTGCCCCTGTTAAGGCTGAGGTAGCAAGATGAGGGAGAGAATGTGACCAAAACTCTACAGCATTTATCTCTAATGCCACTGCTGCAGAGTTTGGTTCCAGATACCACTGTCTCATTGTGGCCAATAAAGTCATACACCTTGGATGTGTCACAGTTGCTGTTGCTGCTAGTGTAGGTATTCCTAGATACTTTCTAGATCCCTGGATAGAACCAGGAACAGGAAACAAAAGTGAAACCTGGCTTCTATATCCTTCCTGGTTTCTAGTCTCCAGTCAAAGACTCCTATTGATAGATTTTACTAGAAATTTAGCTGGCAGAGTATCTGGGAATTGTAGTTTTTATAGGCTTTGATCTGTAAACCATCCACTCAGTATATTTAGAGTGGCTCACAGTTTCAGGACTTTTAGTCCATGATCACTTGGCTCTGTGACTTTAAGCCTTTGGTGAGGTAGTAGTGGATGATGAAACTACCTCATGGCTCGGATGCCAAAAAGAGGGTGAGAAAATGGTTGGACTCCTCTTCAAGAGACACCTAAATCCATTCCAAGGGTTGGGGGAAAAATCTCACTAAGCTGTAACTCTTAAAGATTCTGCATCCTACCCTAAGTGTCATGGACTGGGAACCAAGTCTTTAACACATAGTACTTTGGTGGACACTTAACCAAAATAGCACTCTGGCCATTAAACCTTTTGAGTGTCAACAATGGTTTTTCAACACCAGATTTGTGTTTAGTTTTCTTGGTTCTTCAGCTCATTTTACTGCTCTGTAAAGAGATTAAAGGTTGTTGTAAGCCAGCTCTTCCCAAAATGTGGTCTCCGGACCAGCAGCAACATTATCATCTGGAAAGTGGTTAAAAATGCAAATTTCAGCCCATCCCCTGCTTAATCAGAAACCTCAAGTTTAGAGCCCATTGGTGTGTGTTTTAACCAGTCCTCTCCAACTTGCCATCCATTCCTCAGAACTTATTGCTATCATGAACATCTAACTAGGTGCTCCTTGAACAATTAGCTCTTACTAGTCAAAGGCAAGTGAGGGCCCAGAGTAGACTGCCTCAGTCTGAGGATGCAGCATGTAAGTGCAGATTAAATGAAAATTTACTATTTTTTTTGTTTTTGGTTTTTTTTTTTTTTTTTGTTTGTTTGTTTTTTTGAGACAAGATTTCTCTGTGTAACTTTGGAGCCTGGCCTGGAATTCACTCTGTAGACCATGCTGGATTCAAACACACAAAGATTCACCTGCTTCTGCTGGGATTAAAGGTGTGCACCACTACCACCCATCAAAAAGTTACTACATTAAAAAAAAATCTATGCAGTGGGTTGTATTTCATGATACTTGACATCTTGGGATGGTCCAGAGCCCTAGAAGAGCTATCTCTTCCACAGTAAGCTAATCTGCAGAGACGATAAAAGACCTGTCTGTGTCTTTGATACACAAACCAATGAGTCCTAAACTTATATCCCCATCTTCTCCTTTTATGAAGATACCACAGTTGGGTACACTGCTTTGCTGTCCCCAGTCACCCAAGGGCTGGATCTCAGTGCACTATAGACTCTTCCTATTGACTGAAGCCTCCTGAAATTATTCAAACCACCCACTCTGAAGCCTGTTCAGCTGCAAACCTTACCTCCCTGATGCTCATGGATTCTCCTCCCCTCTTCAGTGTATCTACTAGCTATCTCTGTAGCATGATGTGCACCCCTCCCCCTACATGGAAACTAATAAATGTCTTTCAAACATTGTCTCTGTGTTTGTCTAAGCATACTCTATTAGGAGAATCCTCAAGTACATATTAAACAGAGTTGAGTCTCCATTAGGCTCTGTCATTTACTTATCAAATGAACTTACTTTTCCTCAGCCAACTTTAGTACCTAGAGAATACAGCAGAACAGAAAATATAATATACATAAAGTGAATGGAAAATGAAAGACATAGTTTCTGGTCAGTGTGGTAAGAAAACCAAGGAATCAAGTGGAACACATATGATATGAATGAGAAAGGGGTAACACTGGGGATGGGAAGATTTAAGTAGGATCAGTGTTAGGGAGATGGGGGAGAAGAGGGAGTAGGAGGGACCACATCAACCAAAATGAAATATGTAGGAAGATTCATAAGGATTCCTGGTACTTTACAAGCTGGTTAAAATGTAAAAAGAAAAATCAAGGAATAACATTCCCCCCTTGGCTCAAACATGACCAAGTACATCACATGGATAAATAGTTGTTCAGATTTATCTATCCATTCCTAATGTTCAGTTATCAACAGGGACACAGCAGGAGCCATTTTCTGTATTACTCTTTGTTCTCCAACTGAAAACTTTCCCCCCTGTGCATTAAATGATGGCTGCTGTCCCTGGGAAGGGACTAAAGTATGATAATTAGTCTTGTAAACAAGAGAATTAAAGGGAGCATAGTTTATCCCTTCCCCTCAGCTTGAGTGTCATTTTGACACACTGTGCCTACCTTTGCTAACTGCCTGATAAGAGAGAGTAGGAATTTGGAATTTGAAACCATGTTGGCCTTCCAAAGAAATGTGTTCTTGTGACCTTCAGCAAATTACTTAATAGTTCCAAACTTCAATTTCTTTATCTGTAAGAAGGAGATAAGAATATCTACCTAGGAAATATGTTCCAAGAGAGCAAAATAAAGTAATGTATCTCATTAGTGGGAGGCCTGGAATTTGAACGTGGCTAGTCTGAAGCTCCTGGCCAGCAAACAACCAGGTCTCACCATATAGCCCCTCGATGTCACTTTAACTAGTTACCTCTCCTGTCCAGCATCTTTCTTCCTCCACTATACTCTCCTCTTCCTAGTGGATGGATGAAAATATTGTTCAAGATATGAATAATTTCCTCTTTCTTCCTGAAATTAGTGGTCCGCATGAGATTTTATAGCTTGAAACCAAAGACCCCTGAGCATACAAACAAACCATCATCAGATTGATAGATGCACTCCTGTTTAGCACAAAGAGGCATTAGCCAGCAGCCGAGTCAGTTTGGTCACTGGGTTCAGCTCTTTGGATTCAGTCATCTTAGGAGAAATGTTTGTTGTTTGTTTATTTATTGCAATCTCATATAATCCAGTCTGGCCTCAAACTCATTATATAGCCAAGAATGACCTTGAACCCCTGATTTTCTTGCTTTGACTTCCTGAGTACTGGGATTACAGGCTGCTGCCATCAATTTGGCTAAGACAGTGTGCACCCCTCAGGGCAAGGGGGAAATGTTCAAGTACCCACTTCAGGAGAACCTTGGCTCATCTAGTAGCCTTCCTTAATGCCAGTGGATCTGAACCTGTGGGTCACAGCCCTTTTTTCCAACCTCTGTCTTCAAAAATGCTTACAATTCATAACAGTAGCAAATAGTTATGAAATGAAAATAATGTCATGGTTGGAAGTCAGCACAACATGAGGAACTGTATTAAAGGGGTGCAACATTAGGAAGATTGAGAACCACTGCTCTGTGCTGTTAAGCTCTATGCTCTTGTAGGCCCTGCTTTTGAGAAATCTCACCCAGATTTCTGCTCCTTCGGATACTGTTATTCTCACCAGGCCCGTGTGCTCTAGGGAGGGTTTTTGTGGTGAAGTTGCCAAAGGTTTCAAGTCTTTCCATGCCTGAGTCCACTTGACCCATTCTTGAATTTCTAGTTTGACTTCTTGGTTTTCTTTCAGGAGTCTTTACACATGGCCAGGCACCTGAGAAAGTCTCAGGAAATCTACCTTTGAGACACTAATTGATTGCATTTAAAGCCCAACCTGGTTTGAAATGTTTTCATATGAAACAATTAAGTGGGTGTATATCACACTATCAACAAATTTACCCAGCAGAGTGACTTGATTCATTTTCCCAGCTCTGGAGGAGTACCTTTTTCAGACAGTTCCTTTCCCTGGAGATAATGAGTTTTAATTACCAAACACACAGGATAATATTCTATAGTTTCAGCTAAAGACCCATTTAAAATTTCTTTGACATAGCAGTTTCTGTTCCAATAGCATAGATTGGAACAATTTCCAGATGCAGGTCAGGGTGTGTCTTGTATGCCATTTGAAGTGGTAACAAATTTGTCTGCAATGGGTCAGAGAGTAAACCATTCTAAGCTTCACAACACCCCCCCCCAAATGGCTGTCACAGACTATAGAATTTTGACAGTGTATCATGAATGCAGTCATAAATAAATTTTCCAGCAAAACTTTATCTACAAAAAATGGGATAGCTGGGCAGTGATGGCTCACATCTCAAATCCCAGCACTTGGGAGGCAGAGGCAGGTAGATAGATCTCATCTACAGAGCTAGGTTGAAGACAGCCAGAGCTGTTACACAGAGAAGCCCTGTCTCAAAGAACCAAAAGCAAACAAAGAAACAAAAATCAACAACAATAAAAAATGGGATAGACCACATTAGGCTCATATGTATTTTCTTTTACAGCCCTCTTGTTTGGCTTTTGTGACTATTATTCATTTGTGCCTTGAACTTACTTATTTTTGCCTAGGATGTGTGTGTGTGTGTGTGTGTGTGTGTGTGTGTGTGTGTTTTGTCCTAATTTGTTTTTAAGTGCCTTTTATTTTCAGAGCAAGATAGTCACTATTTCCCCAAAGGCTGAATATTTAATGACACATGATGAAGAATACACCTTATAAGGAATGATTCCTCAACACCCTATCTTTCATCAGTCCCACTCACTCTCAAATGTTACTTCAACTTCTTTGGTGAGTAAAAGGAACCTTCATCACATTACATTATATTCAGCAAGCTATTTTTAACATCTTGAGAGTTGTGATTTTACTTCCATAGACTTATTTTCATGAGTTAATGCATTCTTTTCTACACATGTCTGAGTTTGGAATGGAAAACATCACATTTTCTGTTACTATCTCTGAAAGTGTGTTTAGTATTTTTAATTTACTTTTTTTTTTTTACTCAGATGTTGAGTGTTCAAGGATGAAGTCCAGTCTGCAAATGATATATGGGTGTAACTTCTCAGGAACTCCCAACTTTTTCTCACCTCTGGGGATTCACCAGTCTAAGGTAGGTGAGGACTACTACAACTGGCAATTCACAGTCAACATTCCAAATCAGTCAGGACCCTTAAGGTTCAAGGAGATTGTGGGGAGAAAGAAAGAGGTAGGTAGATCTCTCTTGTCATCCTTGGGTGGCTGTTCTCTGTGCACAGGGAGCATTGTCAGTCGCTGATACATAGTGTCTCACAGTGATCCCATGGCTCCACCTTTCCATGTATAGTCCTGTGCTACCTGAGGTTGAGTTTTGATCTTGGAGTTACAAATCCATTTGCTGTCACATGAATTTGTTTGCTGTGGGATTAAAACAAGGGCTCTGCTCACCTGAAGTACCATTATCAATGGAGCATTTAGAAGCCTTGCCCCCTTATGAGTAAGTGATGAGACTGGTTCCTGAAGCTCTGTTTTTGGTATTTTTTTATTTATTGAGAAATAATTTACAACATAGACAGATGAACACCAGCAGGTTTCTGGTCTCAAAGATGCCTTCTGATACTCTTCTGTCCCTATGCTGCAAGCCACAGAGCTCCCCAGGGCCCCTTCTTCAGACCTAGTTCCCCCCAATGGGTGTGGTCAGTGCCACAGGTGTGAACAAAGTGATTATCTCACTACAATTTCCCTTTTAGTCTGAAGAAAAGATTTAGGCTTGATACAAAAGTATATACAAAACAGTGAATAAAAATTGTGCTTTAACAGCCTTACAGACTACAGCCAGGATTTCTGCAACTTCTTAGAATTCCCCATGACAGTGCCCCTTACCAGCAGGAAGTAGTTTGGAAAGAACGACGCCCAAATTCCCAAATATTGTCTATAAATGTTTGTTTTCAGTTAAATGGACTTGGTTATATAAATAAATAAATAAATGTGCTTTAAGAAAAGGAAAATTGAGAACATACAAACTTAAGACATACATATCCAGTCCTAGGGTGAAGGCATGATGGAGTTTACAATAGAGTTGTCCTAAGCTAGAACACTTAAGTCTAGTACCTAATATATCTAACTAGGAAGAGAGAATAATAGTTGTGATAGTTTAATCTTCAACCTCATCAAAGACCTGAGAAGGAAGATAACAATACTAGGGTAGGCAGGAAGTATGGATGGGCAACTTCCAAATGGTGCATCACCAAAGGTCTCATGGCAATGTTGGTACAGCCAGTTTTGGCTAAGGCCTAAAGAACCTGACAGACCACACACACACACACACACACACACACACACACACACACACACACACACACACACACAAAGCAGGGAGGTAGAAAGGCTATCTTACCCTGACTTGGCAAGTTTAAGCAGTCTTCTATGTTTGTTTCCTGCAAGCACATAGAACCGCATGGCCAAGTCAGTGGTCGAGGTGGGGGCAGTTCTTTGCCCAAGAGGCCATTAGCAGAAGTGAAGATGGACTCCAGAAGGAGCGACAACAATTACATTTTTTTAGTGAAATTTGAAACAAGGTTGTTTTACACATCAATCCCGCACCCTCCCTTTCTCCCCTGTTCCCCCGACCAAGCCCCATCCCATCCCCTTTCTGCTTCCTAGGCAGGGTGAGGCCTTCCATGGGGAGTCTTCAAAGTCTGTCACATCATTTGGAGCAGGGCCCAGGCTCTCCCCCATGTGTCTAGACTAGAGAGAGTAATCATCTATGTGGAATGGGCTCCCGAAGTCCATTCATATACTAGGGATAAATACTGATCTACTACCAGAGGTCCCATAGACTGCCCAGTCCTCCCAATTAACACCACATCCAGGGAATCTGGGTCAGTCCTATGCTGGTTTTCTCACCTATCAGACTGAAGTCCATGAGGTCCCCTTGTTCAGGTCAGCAGTTTCTATGGGTTTCTCCAGCCTGGTCTTGACACCTTTGCTCATCACTTCTTCCTCTCTGCAACTGGATTCCAGGAATTTGGCTCAGTGTTTAGCTGTGGGCATCTGCTTTTAGCTACTGGATGAAGGCTCTAGGATGGCATATAAGGTAGTCTTCAATCTCTATATCAGGGAAGGACATTTAAGGTAACCTCTTCACTATTGTTTAGATTGTTAGTTTGGTTCATTCTTGTAGATCTCTGGATATTTCCCTAGTGTCAGATTTCTCTTAAAATCTAAAATGGCTCCTTCTACTATGGTATCTCTTTTCTTGGTCTCCTCTATTCTTTCCCTGACAAAGTCTTCCTGCTCAGTCATGCCCACCTTTCTCCTCCTCTTCCTCCTAACTCCCTCTTTCTTCTCCCATGCTCCCAATTTGCTTAGGAGATTTTGTCCCTATCCCCTTCTTTTTAACTAGGAATAATGAGTCATTATCCTTGCTTTTCTTTTCTCTTTCACCATGTTAGGCCAGGAACTGTTTTTGCTAGGGCTATAACACTGAAAATCCCAGACACCGTCCTTTATCTCATGAAACTCATACTCCTAAGATTTATTATGGATCCAAGAACATTCTTGGGGGAAATACATTAGCAATGAGATACTGTCAACAGCCATTGAGTACAGAATGACTCCAACATGCAATGATGTTGTTAGTTAGCCTGCTCCAATCCTGCCTGAGTTTGGGGTGCTATGAAACAAGCAGAAAGTAAGGTTAAAGTGTGTTATGGAGCTGGGTGGTAGTAGCACATGCCTTTGACCTCAGCATTTGGGAAGCAGAGGCAGACACCTAGATCTGAGTTCAAGGCCAGCCTGGTCTGCAAAGTGAGTTCCAGGATATCCAGGGCTGTTACACAGAGAAATTCTGCCTGGAAAAGCCCAAAAAGAAATATATGCTATGGAATTCATTTTTAAAATTGGGAGGATCCCAGGCTGTGGAATTAAGGCCAGACTAAACCTAGCCAGAGAGGAACATGAGCATATAGTCAAGTTGTGTGTCCTTAATTAGTATCTGCTGAATTCTGGTGTCACTGTCAAAGCTACATGCACAAATTGTGTTTTCCTGGTTTACATATATTCCTGAATCATCCTTCTACACTTCCACCATCTTATTTCCTCTGGCTGGACAGGAAAAGGTGGTGGTAATTCATTGTGCCGAGAATTAGTGATATCTCTATCATTAATTAATAAAACCCAAACCATTTCAATAGTATTGAAATATCAGTTACCTTTCCCCCTGAAGAAAGTAGCTTTTCATAGTTCAAATTTGAACATGATCAAAGACTGTGATTAATCAGTCTTTCTAGTGGAACCAAATAAGTTCGAATTCATTCTGGGAAGCTGCTAAGTAAACACTTAGGAAAACAATAAAACATACTGAACAGTGTTGCCTGGGAGGTGCTAGAGAAAAAAAAATACATGGGTGCCGTCAAAACACACAGGAAAAAAAAATCTTTTACTATATCTTTTGTGGTTGCTAATAAGCTTAATTCATATACTTAACTGTCTTTTGAACAATTCTTAGCACCACAAAGAATACTCTTCCTCTTCCTAAAAAAAGGAGAAATAAATAAAAAGCTCTAGTCCAAACCAAGAGCCTCTGTAGGTTGTCTTAATTGCTATGTTGCATTGCAGTGGACTGACTGATTTTTGGCACAAGCTATCATACACAAAGTTCCTAAAATAAAATGCTCCAGGATATCCTAGGAACTCTTAGAAGGCTTTAAAAGGGGACTTGCACACTGAAAGAGTAACTTTTGAGGACGACAGTTCAGACAAGGAGAATGACTATCATAGCAGAATTACGTGACTAATTGAGACTTTGCAGTGGATGCAGACTGTTCTCGCCACCTAACTTATCATAGTTAGGGGGAGCTTGAGAATCCAGTTTTGATAAAGACAATTGTTTTTTCCCCTCCCAAAGTGACTATACATTTAAATAGCTAAAACATCTGTGCAGCAACCTAGTAAAACATATATACTCGGACTGTGTGAGCAAAAAGCCTGCCAAACAGTCGCTTGAGAGGGACTTTGCTGAGAGAGAGCACCAAGATAAAGCAACTGCTGTTTGTTTTGTCTAGTCAAAGGAGAGCCAAGGCAACCAATTTTTTGAGTTTCTTTTATTTCATTTGTGAAAGATTATTGTGAGAAAGGGTGTTGAGGGGAAGTTTCCCGACAGGAATTTTTAAAGCCGTCTATTAGCAGACTAGCAGGAGAGTCTTGGATGTCAACGCCTGACAAACTCTTGAGACCAGCTACCAAACCACGAAAAGTGACTTTCTTTCTGAGTCTTCTCTTCAGCCCTTCTGATGGAAGCAGAAACAGGGAGCACCATGGAGCCTGGCAAGGGGACCAACCGAGGTATTCGAATTGCACTGGCCCTGTTCATTGGTGGCACTCTGGTGCTGGGCACACTGCTCTTTCTAGGTAAGTGGAACTCCAGAGGCCAGAAGAACTGGACATCTATGGAAAAAACTTTTTTTTTTATTCTAGAAACCCTTGTCATAATGCAGGCTGTTTGCTTATGTTTAAAAAAAAAATAAGAATGCACACTTCGTTTCGGTGAGCTATGTCTATGAATAAGGAGGCTTTTCTTCAGTGCCAAATATATAGTCCAGGAGGCAAAGTGGTTCGGAATGACTGGTGGATTCGATTGCACTGAATCAAAAAAAAAATCATGTGTTACATTTCACAAAATGAGTGTTTATGAATTCATAGTTAGATATTTGCATTTGTTTTGTGAGGGAACAACCAAACTGGAACTCCTTTTTGATCGACTTTTGTTCAAGTTTGCTTGAGCAAGTTACAAAGTTCAATTCACAAAAGATAAGTCAGTCCTTAAATAGAATTCTTCAAGTCTTTTTAAATCCAGTGATTTTGATAGATGCAAAATGGTTAACTCCACCTTTCTAATAGATTTACAAATGAATGTGGAGGAAAGCAGAGGTTTTCCTCTTAGGATTTTAAAGGCACTGTGATTTAATTACTTTAATAACTTCTGAGAGAATGAAGTATTCAGAGAGAATGTGTAGAAAAAAGCATATTCCTGGGGGTGGGGGATGAAATCTCTGAAAAAGGGTCAAGGGATGCTCAAAAGTTTAGGCTTTCCAAACCCCTGGCTATTTTCCTCTGTAAAGTTTTTCTTATAAAACTCATAGTATTTCATTGGCTTGAAGGTCACCTAGAAACAAGCCCTATACTTAGGAGATTCTAGGTGTACTTTGAAATGCAGCAGGCCTTGAAACATTCCTTGGCATATACAGGATGCGGGAGGCTATGTTTATTTTGGCAAGAGAAACCCAGTAATTAACGTTTAAAAGAGTTAGGCTTGTGTGGTTGAGAACCCTGCTAAAATGAGCAAACCATCTTTCCGTGTTATCTATGGAAATTAGATCAGTATATTGCTTTCTGGTGAAGCTAAACCTCCTATTCTTGTGACTGAATTTGTGGTTCTTAAAAACTGTTGTGAGGTTTCTCCAAAGTAGGCTTTAGATTATCCACTTCCTGAAATTTAAAACTGGAGGAGAAATTGTATGGGTAGGCCAAGGAACTACACATGATGTGGGAAGTGATTAAGGGGCTAGGTTTACACATACTGCCAGACTTACAAATCCAAGTGGTCATCATGCAAGTCAAAATATGTGCTCATTTCCATGATATTGCAACTTTCTTCAATTCTACCTCTGTGATCATTACACTTGGAGACCATAGCATTCTAGAAGGTGGTTATGGCAAATCGTTGTTTCTTTTGAGAAAATGTTTTCTTACACAAACACTAAAGATTTTAGTTATAGTCAACTTCACTAAATCAAGCATTATTTTATGGAGGAGGTTCGGTTAGGAAAGATAACTTCCCAGTATGTTACTAACCTGTCTCTCACCTTGACTCTTCTGGAGAAGATCTAGTGATGATTGACAATAAACAGGACCAGCTAAGGGTGTAGCCTCATTCTACTTTTGCTATTCAGTGTGGTCTTGTAACTGGAAGCATCAGGATCACTTGAGAGCTTGAGCTCTACCCCCAGATCTACTGATTCACAGTCTGCGTTTTCACAAGACACCAGAAGATTGGTTTTCACAAGCACATTTGGGGAACATTGTTTCAGAGTGCATCTACCTGAGGGTCCACACTCAGTAATATCTATCTGTCTTTCTGTCTGTCTGTCCGTGTCCGTCCATCCATCCGTCCGTCTGTCAGTCCATCCATCCATCTATCCATCCACTTATTTGTGAACAGGTTCTCACCATGTATCCCTGTCTGTCCTGGAACTTACTATATAGATATGGCTGAGAATATGACAACTTACTGTCATATTCCTGCCTCTGCTTCCCAACCAAATGCTGGTATTCTAGGCCTTACCACCATGGAATATATATATATATATATATATATATATATATATATATATGTTGCACCTTCTTGGTGACTTTATTTATTTATTTTTCTTATTTTACATATCCCAGTTCTTCCTCCTTCTCTCCTACCCTCCCATGACCCTGACCACCCAAATCTTTATATTTTTGTCAACTAATTCAGCACAATGCTTCTTGCCCTGTGCACAACTTTCTTCACTGTCTGCCCCACCAAGGCTCCCCTACTCTTCATCTTACTTGCTAAATGCCTGAAAAGCAATGGTCTTCATGACAACATTCTAGTTAGGACCTTCCCTTGAAGGTATTTCCTTGTTGACATTGCAGTATGTGCGCTGCCTGTTCAAAATAATTTTGCAATGTCTGGTATCCTGCCTTACATCCCCTTTGGCTTTGTCATCTACAGAAAGAATCATTGCCAGTGGGTTGAGGTAGTTTCAGAGAACCAGACCTGCAAACAATTTATTTAAAGTGTTCTTTTCTTCTTCCCTTTGCTTTCCTTCCTGAAATCTGTTTCTCAGATGCAGTGGTCTGCAAGCTTTTCCTGTCAAGACCAGATGATAGTAAATATTTTTGGCTCCACTGTCATACACTTCCTTGTTGCAGGACTCTGTTTCATTGTGTCACTAATGCATCCACAGGCAAAATGTGCACAAACAGGAGCCTGAGAGATATGCTTTCTAGATGCTGAAGCTTGAATCTCATATACTTTTCATATACCATAAAATATGGTCAATGATTGCATTTCTTCCCAAATGTCAATAATCCAAAGGCCCTTCACAGAAATAGGAGCAGGAAGTGGCCTTGATTTGGTTTGAAGGTTCTAGTTGGTACTTGGGTGATGATGACCTCAGCTGTGTGGTCTTTCTCATGCTCTCTGTTTTGTTTTTCTGTGTTGGGGGTGGAAATCAGGACATTGCACATGTGCTGTAAGTACTCTCTCAGTGAGCCATGTTACCAGTTTCACTCTCATACTCTTAATCTGTGGATGTCTCCAGTGGCTCTTGGGAGGCCACTTGAAGTGGTTTAAAGCTTCTAATCAGTAAAAAAGTAATGCTTGATTGTTTTATGGTAAAATATTTTCCATTTCATTCATTTCTGTTTCTTCATTTTCTGTATTTGTGTTTGATGATCCTTGTCTGTTTTGAGGACTTTAACAATGATGGATATAGTATTCTCTTTTGAGGGATAGGGTCTTTGTGTCCCAACTAATTATATTCAAAACTGCTCATGCACACACACACACACACACACACACACACACACACACACACACACACACACTGTCAGGTAAAAAGAACGGAAATTAGTTTGAATTTCTTACATGTCTGTGTCAAGGATTTTTTTGGGGGGAGGGGTTGTCGAGACAAGGTTTCTCTGTGGCTTTGGAACTTTCCCTGGAACTAGCTCTTGCAGACCAGGCTGGTCTCGAACTCACAGAGATCCGCCTGCTTCTGCTTCTTGAGTGCTGGGATTCAGGGCCTGTGCCACCACCACCTGTCTCAATGATTATTTTTTTAATGAAAGAAATAAGGCTAGTTTTGGAGGACTTTGAGATAGCTTCTCATGTAGCCCAGATTGGCTTGGAAGTTGCAGTGTGACAAAGATTGTCCTTGAATCCCCAATTTTCCCATCTCAAAAGATTTTAAAAATAAAGCTAATATCACTAAGGTATTATTTAGAGTAATAAAGTTGTTATGTATAGTAAACTTTATATTACCTTTATAAAAATACCACCTGCTCATTAAAGAACATTTGGTAAATACATAAAAACTGTAGAAAAGAAAGAACTCCCCATGGTTTACCATCAAGATACATTGGAATGTCCCATACTGATCTTTATGGTGTCTATATATTTTTACCTACTTTTTTCTTGCAAAAAATCAAAACATTCTTTTTAGGTTATAAAACTTCTTTTGAAAATAGGCCTGAGTGATTCTGTAGGCAGTTTCTTGAATCTATAATGTAACACAGATAAAAAGGCTGTTTGGAGGATGGGAGCAGAGAAAAGAACAAAGACAAAACAAGCTCCTCTTAGGATGTGGGTTCATAAATAAGCAGACATGCCACTCTGGCAGGTGATCTGCAGCTCTGCATCTTGAGCCGAAACATAAACACTCAGGCTTCTTGATTGCACTTCTCAGCCCCCACGTTCTATTTCTTCATGGCCATATCTTCAAAGATTCTTTGTTTCTGCTCACAGAGCACTGCAATAATGAATGCCTCTCAACTTCTTCAGATATGGAGGAAAAACAGTTATTTCAAAAAGGCTTTAGATTTTAGACTCACATTTGCTAATGTTCAGATTCTACCTGGAGCTAAAAAACCATGCATTCTTTTGCAAAAGCACACATGTCCAACTTGTGCCTGTATCCTGTATGCAGCCAAAGACATGTATGTGGCCCAAAACAAATCCCTAACTTACTTTTAAATACTATGGGATTAAAAACATGCTGTTATTTAGTGAATTTATTGCATGATTCCCAAGCATGAACTTTGTAGAAGACATTGTTGTGTCAAAAGCCTGGAAATTCCTGATAGGTTGTTGCCAGTTGGGAAAACTAAACATGTGTTCAAACCATTTCAGTTGTACAGGAATGTGGTGTGTGTGTGTGTGTGTGTGTGTGTGTGTGTGTGTGTGTGTGTGTCTGTGTGTCTGTGTCTGTGTGTGTGTATCCATAATACAGCCTGTTTAGTTTGGGAGAGGCTCTGAGTTCAATCTCTGCCAACCAAATCAAAAGCACATTCAATGACTGTGCCTCACAACCAGATTTTCTGAACCAGGAGAATTGGAGCGAGAATGGACACTCTAGCAAGCTTCCAGGTGCTGCTGTGGCCCTGGTGACCAGACTCTTCAACACAGCTCCAGTTTTACCTGCTCAACCCACTGCTCCCTCATATTATAGGAATTAATTATAGAACAACCATGAGTCCTAACCAGGCTGTTTCCATATTCATCAAAGTGTTCCTTGGAGTTGAGCCAATGAGAGTTTTGATTACCATGTCAATACTGAGAAGCATGAACTAATAGCAAATGTCTTGCATCATCTGTGCCCAAATGTGTTTTACACCATGGTGGTCTGCTTCAAGTCAGTCATTTATTTTGGTCTGTTTTTTCAGTGAGTCAAGGTCTCCTCAGCTTCCAAGCTAAACAGGAGTACTGCATGAAGCCAGAGTGCATAGAAGCCGGTAAGTCTGTTTTCTACCCTGTGTCAAGTTATAATTTTCATACCTTGGGGAGTGGAAGAGAAAACAGGTAGTATTTTTAGTATTCTGTTTGCTTGAGGTTGACCAAATACAAAATGCAATTTTGAAGACATTTCAAGTTTACTTTCAAGGTTTGGTGGGAAGTAGTGGAGCTTAGGTTTTCTGTTTTCTTTGCAAAAACCAAGCTGTGAGATATTTCAAACTTCATGACAAGGAACTCAGGAAAGGGCATGAAAAGCAGAGTATCCTCTCTTAAATCACACAGAGACTATAGGCCTCCTGTGGCTCAGCTCCACAGGTTCCTCTTTATCTTAAGCAGACTTTGTGCATCTTCTGGGTCAGTGGGTGTGGCTTGTTGTATTCTAAGCAGGGACACTGGCTGTGGAAATCTATGCTTCTTCTGGAATCCCCTTGGGTTCATCTGTTCTGAGGTACATGCTGAACTTGTTAGGAGGTGACAAGACCATGCAACAGTGAGGACACCAAGGCAAAGATTCATTCTTAAAGTTGCTTTGGTTGTGACACAGCTCGTAAATCCTGCTTGCATCCCCATAATTCAGTTAGGGCCTAAATTTGAAAGAGCCAAATCCCTGTCTCCACGCCCACCCCAATTCTTCAAGGGGATAGGGCCCTTAGGACACTTTCCAAAGAGGAAGTCATAGGGCAATTAAACACGTGGGCTTTTCTCTTGACTGGTGGAGAAGAGATTAATGAATGAATTCATCAAGTAGTTATTATTCATGCCAGGGACTGAGTTAGCTTTTAGTTTATATGTGTTTAGGCTTATTATATACCAAAGAATAGGTAGAGGGAGAAAAAAAAATTAAAACACACACACACACACACACACACACACACACACACACACACACACACACACACAGAGGCCTGGGGATATATCTCAATTGGTAGAGTAGTTGCCTTTCATTCATGAAGCTCTGAGTTCAGTCCTCAGCACGCATAAATTGGGCATGGTGATACATGGCTTTTATCCCAGTATTCTGGGGATAGAGACAGGAGGATCAAGAATTCAAGGGCATCCATGTCTACTTAATAAATTTGAGGCCAGCCTAGGTTACATGAGAACCTATCTCAAAGCAACAATAAAACAAACCAAAACCGAAATCATTTTCCATAAGAAGGCACACAGTGCACAAAAATATGATGAGAAAATTAAAATATCAAAACAGACTCATGTGCTAATAAATGATAGGATCACCAGATTGAAGGTTCTGGGTATAGGATCTTTAAAAGGATCTTGAATAATAAGAAGGGAAATGGGGTGTAAAGAGTGAATCCAGGGCTTTCCTGTGAGTAAAAGGTTCCATAGCGGAATGAGCTCGAACAATGTTAGAGTCTTCTGGATAAGGGTCACAGTGCAGGTGACGTAGGTGACATGCATTTGGGTTTTTCTTTAGTGTGCACAAGAGTTTCTTGAAAGTTTTGTGAGAAAGCACATGAACACTTAATTCATCTGTGGTTGTACATGCCCATAGTCATAGTACTTAGGAGATAAAACCAGCCAGGTCTACCTTATGAGTTCAAGGCCAGCATGAAGATGCATGGAAAGACCTTGTCTTAAAGTAACAACAACGGCCTTTTAGTAGAGAACTTCATTTTGGGGATAAATGCAGGGGACAAAATCAGAAAGGAGGATACTACCTGCAGGACATGTGAGAGAGGATGTTGCTTTGAGTTTGAGATGGAGATTACAGAAGATCTAGGAGCTGAGAGGCTTTCTAAATGCACTGTGGTAGTGATGGGGTTGAGATGTATTGTGGAAAAAGGCCAGGGATTTAGAGTGATACTTAGATGTTATGTGACATTAATTGAGATGGGAAAGACTGAAATGAAAGAATTTATAACTTGCTGGTTGTGAGGGTGCACACCTTTAATCTCAAGACTCAGGAAGTAGAGACCAGTGGTTCCCTGTGAGTTCAAGGCCAAACTGGTCTATATAGCTAAGGAGAGCCAGCACTATGGAATGAGACTCTCTCTCTCTCTCCCATCATACATAGACTCACACAAAGGTCAACCTCTGTCTTGTGCTATCAGTCTGTGCTTCTCAGTATTGACATGGTACTAAAAAAACCATGTTGGCAAGAAACCATTTTGATGAATATATAAATAGCCTTGCATGGATTCACAGTTGTTCTGAGATAAATTCCTCTCTTATGGGGGAGGAATGATTTGAGTGAGTAATGCTAGAGCTGTGTTCTTCATGAGAATATGGTCTCAAGGGCCACAGCAGCACTCTGGGATTGTTATATTAAGTCCATTATTTTTGCTCCATTCTAGAGTGATGAATATTTTTTTAACCAAGCAGTGTGCTAAAAGATTCACACTTGCCATTTTTAAAAATTTTGTAAGAACTCTATGAAGTTAATGCCCCTAGATGAGAGAATGTAGGTTTCTTAAGGCAACCTTTTTCAGGGTCACATCATCAGTTAGGGGCAGAGGTAGGCTTCAAGTCCATATCTGGCTCCCCTCCTTCCTTCTCTTTGTGCCAAGCTAAGTCACTCTGTGCAAGGACTCTCTTTATTTTTTGAAGACACTAGATTCATTTGAGGGTCTGGTGACTTGACAGCCCTTTCAGCTTCTTAGCATTTTCCCTGGAAATGTGATTTTTTTTCCCTTTTGGAATGTTGTGTATTTCCTGTGCCCTTTCCTGTTCCTAACTTGAGCAGTTGGCCTGGAGTATTAGCAAGTAAAGAGAGCATTTCATGGTGTAAGGTGAGGAATCAGGTGCTACAATCAAATGGCAGGTTTTACATTTCATGTTACTTGGTACTTTAGCTGTGGTAGAGTTCTTGCAGATGTGAGAAATTAAAATATTTGAGTCATAAATGTTCAATTTTAGTTTAGACAACTTTAGGGATGGAAGGTCACTTACTTCATCAATTGTGTTTATTACAAATCATAATAGTGCCAGAGTAAAATGGACAGAGTGATGTTTTGTGATGTCACCTTCTGCCACCTAGTGTGTTTTGCCTTGCAGCTCTGTTTTTAATTTTCACATTAGTAAATAGCTTCCTGGTGTTAGAAAAATACTGATTGTTTTGTTTCTTTAGTGGAAGCACTAAGACTTGGACCCTCTTTAAAGCAGTATGAGACTCAGAATGCTCAGGGATTTGTGGAATAGCTAGCTGTTCATTACACATGGCATGAGAAGTGAAGCCAAGCCTGGCTTTATGCAAGAGCTTGTGTTCAGGTGGGAAAAGGGCACATGGTCACAGGTGCTAGGGGTAAAAGGCCTGGGAATAGAAATGTCTGACCCACTTCTGTCCCTTTATTGAGCAAGTGGCAGTCATTTCTGAGATGCCTCCTCTCTACAACTTTGCACTTTATTCTTGTCTCCATGATCTCTTGTACTAACTCCTCTTTGGCAATGAAAATCATAGAAAAGCTATGTAGAAGCAATGAATGGGGTTGCTAATGCTAATGTGTAGACTTGGGTTTGAAACATACAAAATTTAAATACTTAAAGGCCATATGATCTGGGTTAAATATATGATCATCTTGAACTGCAGTCTAATTACCTGTGAAATAAGACTAGATTTTTTTAAACTTTCATATGAGTTGTGAAAAGTCAAAGAAAATAAAAACTGTAATAGTACCCCTGCATCAAAACCCTCAATCCCTGAAAGCAGTGTAAACCTTGAAACACAGAACCTGATCTCAGTTCCTTTGTAAAAACTGGTTCTATGAGCAAAAATAAATCATGTGACGCCATTCTAAACTTTATTCCACTCATCAGAGCATGCATTTATTTCCCTGTAGGAATATTAATGTGCTTGCTTCAGTGGTTCCAATTCAGTCATTGCTGAACTGTTAGATCACCTGTGGTTATATGTGTTATATTTCTTTTTGGAAAGTTTTAAAATCTGCCAGCTCCGGAAATCTAGCATCAATTTTAGATGACTTTTTACTAATGATAATTTTTTTAATTTAAATTTGAAAACAGCTTGTTTTTCATGTCAGAGTTCCCTCACCCTCACCTTCTCCCCTCCCAACCCATATCCCATTCCCTTTCTGCTCCCCAGGGAGGGTGAGGCCTTCCATGTGGAGTCTTCAAAGTCTGTCACATCATTTAGAGCAGGGCCCAGGTCCTCCTCCATATGTGTATGCTGAGAGAGTATCCATCTATGTAGAATGGGTTCCCAAAGTCCATTCCTATACTAGGGATAAATACTGATCCATTACTAGAGGCCCCATAGACTGCCCAGTCCTGCTAACAGACATCCACGTTCAGGGTGTCTGTGTCAGTTCTATGCTGGTTTCCCAGCTATCAGACTGGGGTCCATGTGGTCCCCCTTGTTCAGGTCAGCTGTTTATGTGGGTGTCTCCAGCCTGGTCTTGACTCCTTTGCTCATCACTTCTTCCTCTCTGCAACTAGATTCCAGGAGTTTGGCTCAGTATTTAGCTGTGGGTGTCTGCTTCTGCTTCCATCAGCTACTGGATGAAGGCTCTAGGATGGCATATAAGGTAGTCATCAATCTCATTATCAGGGAAGGGAGCGTAAGGTAGCCTCTCCAGAATTGCTTAGATTGTCATTTGGGGGTCATCCTTGTAGATCTCTGGATATTTCCCTGGAACTAGATATCTCTTTAAACCTATAATTATTGCGGTTAAATAAGGATCAGGATAAACAAATAGGCCGAATAAATGTTTATTCAGGGAGAAATAACTTACAACCTAGACAGATGAACACCAGGAAATTTCACCTGATGCTCTCCTGTCCTGCCAGCAAGAGAGCTCCTCCCCCCCTTCCTCCGACCTCCTTCCACAGGTCGCATCTGCCCATGGCTCCACCCCCAATGGGCATGGTCAGTGCCACAGAATGACTATCTCACTACATATAATGGCTCCAAGAGCATGGGAGATATTTCCATTTTTGGGTATCTTCTTTAATACTTTCTTTAAAGACTCAAAGTTCTTATTTATATAGGTTTTTCACTTGTTTGGTTAGTGCTACCCCAAGATATTTATGTTGTTTGTGGCTATTATATAGGGTGGTGTTTCTCTGATTTCTTTCTTAGCCCCTTTATCATATATATATATATCATATATATATATATATATATATATATATATATATATATATATGGTAAGGCTATTGATTTTTTGAGTTAATCTTGTATCCTGCCACATTGCTGAAGGTGTTTATCAGCTGTAGGAGTTCCCTGGAGAGTTTTTTGGGTCACTTATGAAATCTATCATGTCATTGGCAAATAGTGAAAGTTTGACTTCTTCCATTATAATTTGTATCCCCTTGATCTCCTTTTGTTGTCTTATTGCTCTAGCTAGAACTTAAAGTACAATATTGAAGAGGTTTGGAGAGAGTGGGCAACCTTGTCTTGTTCCTAATTTTAGAGGAATAACATTGAGTTTCTCTCCATTTAGTTTGATGTTTGCTGTTGGTTTGCTGTATATTGCTTTTATTATATTTTTGTATGTTCCTGTTATCCCTGATTTCTACAAGACCTTAATCATGAAGGGGTGTTAGATTTTGTCAAAGACGTTTTCAGCATCTAGTGAGATGATCATGTGTTTTTCTTTCTCAGTTTGTTTATATGGTGGATTACATTGATGGATTGTCTTATGTTGAACCATTCCTGCTTCCCAAGGATGAAGCCTACTTGGTCATGGTAGATGATTTCTCTGATGTGTTCTTTGATTTGATTTGTCAATATTTTTTATTAAGTGTTTTTGCATCATTGTTCATGAGGGGTAATTGGTCTGTAGTTGTGTCTTTGTGTGGCTTGGGTACCTAGGTAATTGTAGCCTTGTAAAAAGAGTTTGGCAATGACCCTTCTGTTTCTATTGTATGGAACAATTTGAGGTGTATTGCTATTAGCTGTTCTTTGAATTTCTGGTAGAATTCTGCACTGAAAGAATTTCATTAGAGTTTATAGATCTACTTAAATTGCTTATCTGTTCTTGGTTTAACTTTGGTAAGTGATACCTATCCAGACAATTGTTCATTTCCATTAAATTTTTGAATTTTGTGGAGTACAGAGACCTAAAGAGTCTCTGGAGTCTCTGGATTTGCTCAGTGTCCATTGTTATGTCCCCCTTTTCATTTCTGATTTTGTTAATTTGCATGTTCTCTGTCTTTTGGTTAGTTTGGTTAGTTTTGTTTATATTATTGATTTTCTTGAAGAACCAACTTTTTGTTGCATTGATTCTTTGTATTGTTTTCCTAGTTTCTATTTTATTGATTTCATCCCTCAATTTGATCATTTCCTGTTGTCTACTCCTCTGGGGTGAGTTGTTTCTTTTTGTTCTAGAGCTTTCAGTTGTGCTTTTTAATCTCTAGTGTGACTATTCTCCAGTTTCTTCATGTGGCCACTTAGTGCTATGAACTTTCCTCTTAGCACTGCTTTCAAAGTGTCCCATAAGTTTTGGTATGTTGTGTCTTCCTTCTCATTGAATTCCAGGAAATTTTTAAATTTATTTTGTTTTATTTCTTCTTTGACCCAGGAATGGTACAATTGTGCATTATTCAATTTCCATGGGTTTGTAGGATTTCTGTAATTTGTGTTGCTGAATTCCAACATTAAAACCTGGTGTGATGATCTGATAAGATACAGGGGTTTATTACAATATTTTGTACCTATTCAGGTTTGCTATGTTCTTGAGTATGTGACCGATTTTAGGAAAGGTTCCATGTGGCACCGAGAAGAAGGTATATTCTTTTGTGTTTGGAAGGAATGTTCTATAAATGTCCGTTAAACCCAATTGGGTCATAACTTCTGTTAGTTCCTGTGTTTCGTTGTTAAGTTTCTGTCTGGTGGTCCTGTCTAGTGTTGAGAGTGGAATATTGAAATCCCCCACTGTAAGTGTGTGAGATTTTATGTGTGATTAGTGTGTTAGTAATGTTTCTTTTATGAATGTTTCTTTGTATTTGGGGCATAGATGTCCAGATTTGAGACTTCATCTTGATGGGTTTCTCCTGTGATGAAATTACCTTCTTCATATCTTTTGATTGATTTTAGTTTAAAGTCTAATTTGTTAAATATTAGGATTGCTACACTTGCTTGTTTCTTAGGTCCATTTGATCATCAAATCTTTTCCCAACCCTTAAGTCTGAGGTAATATCATATCTGTCTCTGAAAAAGCCGAGGGAGGAACTGAAGCAGAGACCACAGAGGAATGCTGTTTCTTGGCTTATTCCTCAGGCTCTTGTTCCACCACCTTCCTTAAACCTGCCCAGGGTAGCACTGCAAACATTGGGCTGGACCCTCCCACATCAATCAGTAATCAAGAAAATGCTACCATAGACAAATAAACTCTTTCTTCCAAAAGTTGCTTTTGTTATGGTGTTTTACCACAGCAATAGAAACTTAACTTAAGACAATTATTTAGGTATTGCTTATTGTTGCTGTTGTTCCAGCCTGAGCAGCCTCACTGTAAAGTTTCTGAAAAGGATTTATTGCTTGAAAACGGCTTAGCCTATAGTTCTGGGCACAGAGGTAATGTTTAATGTGAACAATTTGATTATTTCATAGAAATATTATTATGTAAGCCTTTGTAAAACTCTTTCTTTGAGCCCCAATTGGAACTAACACCTCTGAGGGTACATGTGGAGGAATGCTTCCACCTGTACCATGCAGACTAGTGGGAGCCCTTCCAACAATTCCCATGGGCAACACTTTAGAACGTGGTAGCTTGTGCTTTCCCAGCTTTCTTTCATAGTCATTTTTTTATTATTAAAGCAAGATTCTTAGTTTTCTCTATGGAGGTAATAGGACAATAGAGTTTTGGCATCTTGACAACTATGGTCCCTTGCAATTTGAAATCACAGTTCTCCACAGAAAGGACAGCCCTGTTCCTAGCTGAATAGTGAATGATGAATTGCAAGGCAGAGGGAAGAGTTTTCTCACTCCACAGGCTCCGTTCCAAATTCAGTATGAGTGATGTATTCTTTCACTTTTCTATCAGGGCCGAGGTCAGAGCTGAGTTTGCAGTTTTCTTGAGTACCTGAAAGAAAACTGAAGGAGATGGAGAAGAGGCACTTAGGAGTTGGGGGCAGGGGGAGCTGGGGAAGGAAGCCAGAAAGAAGTGAGCTTATGTGAGACAAAGTGCGTGTGAGAGCTCCCCATGTGACTGTAAATACTGTGTGGGACTAAGACTTGTGTGATCCATGTTCCTGAGGTGTTACATAGCAGATTCCATCTATGCCTGCACAGACTGACTGTAAATATAAGCCAGACAAGATTTTTGTGTGCCCTAGCACTTTTGAATATTAGAGTAATGACAAAATAGTAGCAGTAAGCAAAAGTATAGTCAGAGACAATGGCATTAGTTTTGAAAAAAGATAAAAAAGTTAAACCAACTTGAAATTTATCATACTTTTGAATTAATTCTCTTCCCACTTGTTTATATTGAAGATAGTGGTTGAAAATGGTGAGGATTAGAAGTCCCATAGAAATTATGCCCTGGCCATGGTGACTCATGGCTGTAATCCAAAAAAAATTTGGGTATTTGTCTATTCATTTCAATGACTCCAAACAGTGGTTTGCCTTTCCCATAAGAATGGTAGGTAGAGAAACATCTAACCTTATTTTTTTTTTTAACTCAGAGGAACTGCCCACATAACCAAAACATCTTTAAATGTATGTAGATTGTACTGGGGTGGGCCATTCATTCTTATTTAGCTAAAAACTCATTGAGTTTTCATTACTTTGAGGAGAAATGTATTCTGGCATTAATTAAGGTATGAAAATTGCTCAGAGTGTCACCCTTCCAATGTCATTAAAATATTGGCAGTCTTTTAAAAAATTAGTTGGTGCACATCTTTGCAGCCAGAAATTGTGTTGCAGCTGGAAGACAGTTAGAGGTGAGTATTAGGAATATTGGAACCCTCTCTTTGTTTCATTTTGTAATAATTTTTAAAGCCCATAGATGTAGCCAAGTGTAGTGCCTCTTAGCTGTATTCCCAGGACTTGGGCGGCTGAGGCAGGAGAATGGCTATGAGATTGAGGCCAACCTCTTACTTTCCAGGAAGACATCTTCAAAGAATGGCCCCAAAGCTCCATTTGAAGGGATCCAGCAGAGAGGGTTCAAGATTTATTAGATACTTAGCTTGGAAAATCACAAGAAGCCATTCCTATCACTTCTGTTGATCAAAGAAAATGACAGAGAGAGCCCAGTGAATCTACTTGAAACTGGGCAGATGGATTTTATTGTTCCAGAGGAAGAGTAACCAACTTACTTTGCAGGGGAATATATAGAATGGGAGAAAGAACAACAGTTATTCCATACCCCCAAAGATATTGTGGACAATCTGACAAAACTAGGACCAGTAATTTCACCCACCTTTCTCCTGTACATGTTGAAGATAGTCATTTTATATGGTAAAGTTCATCCAGAAAGATATTTGTGGAGAAATATTGAAGCCAGGGTTTGGGAACTGGTTGATGTGAGACTTTGGTTTGATCTGGAAAAGAACAGTAGACAATGTAGAGTGCTTATCGTTAATCCTATGATTTTCTTTTGAAATAGCTGCTGCCATCATGAGCAAAGTAAATCTTTCTGTGGATCCTTGTGAAAATTTCTTTCGATTTGCCTGTGATGGCTGGATAAGCAATAACCCAATTCCTGAAGATATGCCAAGCTATGGGGTTTATCCTTGGCTGAGACACAATGTTGACCTCAAGTTGAAGGGTAAGTTTCTTTTTTTATTTATTTATTTTTTCTAATTTTACATATCAATCCCAGTTCCTCTTCCCTCCCTCCCTTCCATGCCCCCTGACCACCCTCCCATTCCATTTCCCCCACACTACACCTGTAGGGTGATGCCTTCTAGGAGGGATCAACAAAATCTGTCAAGTCATTTGGATTAGGGACTAGGCCTTCCCTTCTGCCTCTAGGTTAAGGGAGTACCCCTCCGTGGGGAATGTGCTCCCAAAGTCATTTTGTGCACCAGGGATACGTCCTGGTTCCTCTGTCAGAGGTCTCTTAGACTTCCCAGACCTTCTAACTGAGACCCACATTCAGGGGGTCTGAGTAGGTTCAATGCTGGATTCCCAGGTATCAGTCTGGAGGCTCATTGACTCCTCCTTGTTCAGTGCAGCTGTCTCTGTGGGTTTTTGTAGCCTGGCCTTGTCTTCCCTCTCTGCATCTGGATTCTAGTTCAGCTCTGTGTTTAGCTGTGGGTGCCTGCTTCTGTTTCCATCAGTAATTAGATGAGGGCTCTATGATGGTAGATACGTTAGTCATCAATCTCATTATCAGGTAAGGGCATTTATGGTAGCCTTTCCACTCTTGCTCAAATTGTTAGTTGGGGTCAGTCTTATAGGTCTCTAGACATTTATCTAGATTCAGTTTTCTCTTCAAACCTATACTGGCTCCCACTTTTATGGTCTCTCTCTCTCTCTCTCTCTCTCTCTCTCTCTCTCTCTCTCTCTCTCATCTATTCCTCCCCTGACTCAATCTTCCTTGTCCCACGTGCTTTCCTCTCCTCCCCTTCTCTTTCTCCTAGCTCGCTCTCCACTCACTGCACCCCCCCACTCTCAATATGCTCAGGAGAAGAATCATATTTTTTTTCTTTCCCATCTTTATTTTCCAAGATTTTAAGTACATGGATAATAAACATGTACAAATTTATATATTTTAATATAATGTGAAACCATTGGCAAAATAATTAGAAACCTATTTTAATTTTAAGGAAAATATATTTTCTCTAATATACATAAATCACATAAGCTTATTTTTAAAATTGGGATGCTTAAATTTAGTCTTGATAGATTATGAATAAGAGTTTTGTAGAATGTCAGGGGTTTCTTCTAACCTAACAGATGAGATTCCTGTGCTGTGGAGCCATAAATAGCACCTCAAGCACTGAATTGATAGACTAATAGATATTTCTCTGTAAGAGTTTTGTAAAAATACTTTTTTTTTTATTTTATGTATATGAGTGTTTTGCCTCCATGCATTTATGTGCATCACATGCTTTCCTGGTGTCTGCAGAAATCAGAAAAGGTATTTGATTTCCTAGGACTCCCATTAAGGATGTGTGTGAGCCACTATGTGTGTGCTGCAAATTGAACCCTGGACCTATGTAAGAGTAATGAGTGCTGTTAATCACTACTCATCTCTTCAGCTCCTCCCTCCTTCATTTTTACCCTCTCTGCCCCAGTTCCCCCTTCCTCCCTCCCTCCCTCCTTCATTTTTACCCTCTCTGCCCTCTCACATGTACCCTGACCACCCTCCCCTCCCATCCCCCCACCCCAATTCCACATGTAGGGCAATGCCATCCTGGTGGGATCATGTAGATCTGACAGTTCATTTGAAGTAGAGATTAGGACTTCTCTCCTGTCTCTAGTTTAAGGCAGTATCCCTCCATGGGGGATGTGTTCGCAAGGTTCTTTTGTGCACCAGGAATACATCCTCCACTGTCTGAGGTCCCTTAGACTGCTCAGTCCTTCTGGCTGAGACCCATGTTCAGGGGGGCCTGAGTCAGTCCCATGCTGGTTTCCCAGCTATCAGTCTGGGGGGGGGTAGATGCTCTTTTTATGTTAGTGATGTTTTAATATAAAATTTGTAAGCAGAATTGGTATGATTTGTTTGAGGAGGACACTGTCTACGACAGTGGTTCTCAACCCTTCTAATGCTGTGACACTTTGATACAGTTTCTCATGTTGTTGTGATCCCCAACCTTAAAGTTATTTTCATTGCTATTTCATAACTGTAATTTTACTACTGTTATGAACTTTAACATAAATAATTTTGGAGCAAGAGTTTTGCTCAAGGGATCTCTAACTAAAAGATGAGAAATGGTCTGTGAACTGCTACAGAATTCATAGAATTGAGAGCAAATTGTTGAGCAAAACATAGTTACTCTGTTCATTTCTCTTAAAAATGAAAATTTTAATTTTTTTCCTCATGTGTATATGTGGTGTGGTGGTGTGTGTGCTTGTGTTTTCATGTTTATCGGAACAAGTGTGTGTGTGTGTGTGATGTATAGTCTCAGCAAACTGTGACTGATGAGTCCCATCCAGCCCACTTTCCTGTTGTGAACATGGTTTTACTGGGGCACAGCCATCTTTACTGAGGTACACATAGTCAATGGCTGCCTTTGTGCAGCAGTGGTAAATTTGAGAAGTTGCAGGAGAAGGTATACGGCCAGCACAGCCCAAGGTATTTACTCTCAGATATTTATGGATGAAGACTGACAACTCTTTGGTTCAACACCTTATTTTTTATAATTAATTTATTTTTATTTTATGTGCATCGGTGTTTTGCCTGCATGTATGTCTGTCTATGTGAGGGTGGTGGATCTTGGAGTTACAGACAGTTGCGAGCTGCCATGTGGTTGCTGGGAATTGAACCTGGGTGCTATGGAAGAGCAGTCAGTGCTCTTAACTGCTGAGCCATCTCTCCAGCCCAAAGACTGATAACTCTTGATAATAAAAGCAAGCTTTATTATATTTATGCTACATTTCATTAGATTTGTCAGTAGATTTTTGGTAGCTTCTCTGAGACTTTTAGATATTTAATCATAAAGTTAAGAAAGAGTTATACATTTTCTTCCTTCTCTCCCTGCTTGTCTTTTGCTTAGAATCCTCAGAATGGTGTTGACTAAAATCAGCAATAAAGGGTATAAATTTTTTATTCCTACCTTGAGAAGTAGTGGATCTACTTTGTGTCACCTGACATGTGTGTATAGTCTTTTTCTGATAGTTATGATAGTATTTCTTACTGTTTCCTAGTGTACAAAAGGGCTTGTTCCAGGAAAAAGACTTTTTGCTATTTAACAGGACTGTCTTTAACCTTCTTTAGATTTCCTCATGCTGAACTAAACTCATAATTTTGAAATAAATCTTATTTGTGAATGGCTAAAATTCACTCAGTGCTTTGTTTCATGTATTTGTGTCTTGTGCTTATGATTCATGTTTCTATGGCTTTTTGTGGGAAAGTTTTATCTAATTCCGTTACAACGGTTGTATTCACTTTGTAAAACAAGTAACAGGATTCTTGTATATTTCTAAGTTCTGGAAAAGACAATTCAGAATCTTCCTGTGACAAGCACTGTAATTGGCAAATGTATAAAGTGCTCATGGGACTTGTGTTGTTCATTGTAAGTCATTCAGAGTTTGAGGTTTTTAAGCCTGGAGGGCAGGATTTGCATCCTGGTTTCCTTTCTCTTTTTTGTTATTATTTTTTTCATTTATTTTACATGCCAATCACAGTTTCTCCTCCATCCTCTCTTCCTGTCCCTTCCCCCTACTTCCCCTTTATTCTCCCCAATCCACTCCTCCTCCTTTTAGAAAAGGGCAGGCCTCCCTTGGGCTTGAACAAAAGCCTGGCACATCAAGTTCAGGTGGGGCCAACCTGTTCCCCCCCACCCCCATGGGGCCCCACTGTATCAAGGCTGGGCAAGGTAATCCAGCATGGGGAACAGGCTCCCAAAAGCCAACTCATGCACCAGGGACAGGTCCTGATCCCATTGTTAGAAGCCCCACAAACAAACCAAGCTACACAACTGTCACACACATATAGAGGGCCTAGGTTGGTTTCATGCAGGCTCCCTAGCTATCTGTCTAGAGTTCATGAGTTTTCATTAGCTCAGGTCAGCTGTCTCTGTGGGTCCCCCCCATCCCCTGTCATGATCTTGACCCTTTTACTGGTAAAGTCAGTCCTTCTTCCCTCTCTTCAACTGGACTCCTAGAGCTCTGCCCAGTGCTTGGCTGTAGACCTGCATCTGCTTCTATCAGTTACTGGATGGAGGTTCTCTGATCACAGTTAGGGCAGTCACCAATTTGATTACAGGAGAAGGCCAGTTCAGGCATCCTCTCTACTATTGCTAGGAGCCTAAGCTGGGGTTATTCTTGTGGATTCCTGGGAGTTTTCCTGGCATCAGGTTTCTCCCTAACCCCTAAATGGTCCCTTCTATCAAGATATCTCTTTCATTGCTCTCATTTGCCCTCTGTATCACCTTGGGACAATTACTAATCTATTTTTAGCCCGGTTTTATCATCTTTAAAATGGCATAAAACCATCAGCATAGTGGATTTAGTCAGTATTGAAGATGATAGGTAGAAATTATCCACGTCATCTACTGGTACATGGCAAGCCCTCAACAAATATTTGTGTTTTGCATTTCTGATTTATTTCAAAGGTAGCCTTAGGTTCATGAAATAATATCTATCACAAGTTTTAACTTTTGTGCTGCCCTTATCCTTTATAAATATCATGTGCCTTTGAAAATGTTCAATACTGTCAAGGTCTTTTTCCTCATCTTTGATAAAATGAATGTCCAAAAATAAAGCCCAATATCACCAGCCAAAAGAATACCATTTTCTTATGGCTGATAGAGAATACAAAGATTTGGCTGTCCAATTTGTGAAATAAAATGGATCTGACAGACCAAGCTGATGAAAAATTGCCCTCTATTGAAGGCAGCAACCTGGCTTTGTGAATTTTTCCCTTAAATGAAATATATGACTCAGATTTCTACTTAGAAAATAAGTTTATTTCTTGCTGTCTCCAAGAAGCAAGATTGTTTTGTGGTGGGGAAAAGACTGAATGTGTGATGTGGTTACCCAAAATTCCCTGACTATAATCCTTCCCTCTGTTTCTTCATGACCATAAAAATGGAATGACATGCATCTTGTATTGTGCTAACAAGAACTTCTCAAACATGAAATGAGTGAGCTAGATCACTTATGTCAGGCAGAAGACAGATGACTCAAGGCTGGCCCAGATCATCTTTATTATGGTTTAGCTATCTTGGCCAATACTCTGTGAGGAAGCACATTATAGTATTTTCGAACACAACTGTAGCAGAGCAGCAAAATGAAATTGAGACTACATGTGCATGTTCAGATACTGATGATTACGAGAATGTAGTGTAGGTCAGTTATTCATTTGTAAGTACTCATGGCCTTTATGACTTTGCATTTTCTATGAATGATCCAAGCCAAATAATCTTTCATAGGTAATAGAAACTGGAGAGCTTCAGTTAGGCCTTATCACAAGAAGGTTCAGATTGTTGGTGTTAAACTGTATCATTTTCCTCAGACCCTGTGCACAGAATAATGATATATCATCTTGAGCCTTGACTTCATTGGTTTTGTTGAGAGAAATGACATTAAACTGGTGAAAGTGGGAATGGGATGAGAAAGTTATTAGGAATCAGCCATCTATTGTGTGGGCTTTTTCTCTCCTTCCTTCCTTCCTCCCTACCTCCTTTCCTCCCCCCTCCTTTATTTATTTTTTTTTGAGACAATATCTTACTCTGGAGCCTAGGTTGGATTCAACCACACTGCATAGTCCAGGGTAGACGTGGCAGTTTTCCTAATGAAAACTCATGCCTAATGATTTTGAATGAGTGTCCTGTACAAATTGGGTATACAATATTCCAATTGCTTTAGACCTTGTTGGCTTTTTTACATGTAGCCACATAGGAAACCACAAACTGCCAGGTTATTTATGTCACTGTCTTATATGTACAAAGGGTAGGGCATTGAGTATCTTGAAATGTGAAATGAATTAATTTTTGCTTGAAAAGTTATTTTTGTCTTTTAATGTTTCTTCTTTATGCATCATTTGCAATTTTGGTGTACAGCTTTTGGGGAAATAGTTTTCTAGAGTTGCACCAAGCGGTAGTGATGCACACCTTTAGTCCCAGATCTTGGGAGGCAGAGGCAGGTGGATGTCTGTGAGTTCAAAACAAGCCTGGTCTACAAAGTGGGTTCCAGGACAGCCATAGCAGTTACACAGAGAGACCCTGTCTCTAGAAACTAAAAATAGAGTTTCATAAGATACAAAAATTAATTTATTTCTGATGATTGCAGAAAATGTGAATGCTTCGCTAGGTTAAATCCTTTCTCTGAGCAGGAAAATGACCTAAGGAGGCCATTAGAATGGCTATTGGGTATAAAAGCTGGTGTTCTATTAATTGTGGCAGTCTGCCCCTGTGGTTTTCTCCTTATGTATCTCTTTCTACCTCTAATGTATACCTTTGTCTTACTCTGTGCCATGGAGCAGGCTGGCCCCTTAGCCTTAAAAAATGGCAAACAGCTAAGTGTGCTAAAAAGCATTTTATTCTTGAGAACAGCAGGTAGGGGAACCATTTCTTTACTTATTCTTGCTTCAGTTTTGGGTGTGATCTACTCCCCTGTAGCTTCAACATTGCTTTTCTATCATTAGTAGTTCATATAAATACATTGCATATTATCAATACGAAGCAGTCCATTCAGTGCATTTATGCTGATATTTAATCTTGGGAAAATATATGGCCTTCGATTAGATTGCATTGTGTAGCACTTAGGTTGTGGTAATATACATATATTCATAAATGCCTGTGATAGAATGAAAGGTTTGCTTATGGAGAGAATGCCCGAATATGTCTAGAAATCTCTCAATCAGGCATTCTAGCATGACTGTCTTAGAAGATTTTCCCCAATCATTTTTTTTTCTAGATATTGTAACTGGCCAATTTGGTGATGTTACTTTAGTTTGTTCTTTCTGTTAGAATAATCTAGTTGTTACTACTGGATGTTTTCGATGTGCCTGCTTTGATGCTATTTTACTATCTACTTAGTACTTTTAAATATCTTCTACTTGGTATTCATCCTTTCATACTTTTTACTTTATACTTAATAAGCTCAAACATTCAGAATTGGAAGTATGGCTATTGTGGATATCTCTTGGTGTGGAAGAATTGCACTGACTAAATTATGTACCTTAAGACTACTTAACGTTCACTTTTTTCCTGACATGAATTGCTTCCAGTTACAAATAACATTAAGTTCAACTCCAACTGGCTTAAGAAGAAAATATGCTGGCCCAGGTAGCCAAAAAGTGCAGTGACTTTTAGACTCCAGGTAAGAGTCCATTTAGCAGTTGAATCATGACATTAAGTGAACATTCCTTTTTCTCTATATTTTGAATATTTTGTTGTGTGAAGAGTAGACTTTCCATGAGGATAACTTTGAGGGACACATTAATCTCTGTACTTCTTTATCTTCTATGCTAACACAACTCTAGTGGATATTGTACATAGGAAATTATAAAGTAATGAAAACACAATCACAAAAATAAACAAAAAATTCTGGTTGCTATTAAACCAATCTTATAGTCCAAC
The DNA here is from genome assembly GCF_943737965.1 of Phodopus roborovskii. NCBI lineage: Eukaryota > Metazoa > Chordata > Mammalia > Rodentia > Cricetidae > Phodopus > Phodopus roborovskii. Next base: position 62,202 of record NW_026126211.1, on the reverse strand, counting down.
AGACTTAGAAAAAAGCATGACATAGCATATAACAAAATTGAGAGGTTCAGTAAGCATTTGTTGAAAGGAGAGAATTGTTCCTTTTGTGTGCAGCTGGATGCAGTGGTGGTCATGGATGTCTGAGGAAGAACAAGTGGAGTTTTTCTTTTATTTCTTCGCTTTCTGTTCCCCAGGCCTTGCACATAGGCCCAGAAGAGTTCTGAGAGGCAACTGGAATTTGCTCATGATAGGAGAAGATGAGAAATTGTCTATCACTCTTCATTTAATTTCTTGGTCTTAGGCAGGCATGGCAGGGAGGGACATGGGTTGTTAGACAGACCTGGGTCCTCCCAAGATTCCTTTGTAATATAATCCTATGCAAGCTACTGATGAGTAAAATAAGAACTGGCAGTGTGAGATTCAATGTCTGGGCTCTGAAAAGTACTGAGACTACCACTTACATAGCACATGACCTTCAGGAAAGCTGCTTCTCCCTGAACCATAATTACATATCTGATGATCCTGTTAGTGTTACTGAATTCAATAAGATACATGAAAATACTTTTGCAGAGGATTAAGTAAATGGAATCTGTGATTATTGTTAGTTCTATAAGAATTAAAAGAACATTTTAAAGGCTGTTAGCACATAATAAATAAAATGGCTTTCATGATTACAAAATTTTAATATTATTGAAATGGAATACTATAGTCTGCTATTTCTTTAAAGTTTTAACATGAGGAAACTGATCCTGAGAGTATACATGACAGATCTGAATATGTCTTAATCTGCTTTGTAATGTTGTAAGAGTGCACCACACTTAGGGTGATGTATAAACAGTGGGAGCTTATTTAGCTTCTGTTTCTCCAGGCTGTTGGAGCCACTATTGGCCTCTGCTGATGGTCTTCATACTGTGTCATAACATGAGGAGTGGACAAGCAAGCACATAAAGCAAAGAGTAAAGTGGGTGACACTCCTATGCTGGCCAACCTGGTCCCCAAATGACACCATTAATTGATTTATGACAGTATAGCCCTTATGAACTAGTCACCTTTTTAAAAGGTCTCATGTTGTGATGGGCATGCAGGTTATTGGTTGAGTATTTGCCTTATGTGGTCTAGATCCTGTCTGAATGGTGTTTAATTTTTTCCTCATCAATTTTCTCTTCTCTCTATTTCTCTCTTCATCCCTAGGGGATCGTTAATTCAGTTCAACCGGTCTCCAAGAGGCCCACTGACATAATTCAAGGGTTTGAATGAGAAAAAGTAAATATCTATTTAAATTCATCACTGCTAGCACACAGCAGTGTTTATGACTTTCATTTGTGGTTATTTTCCTAAGTTATTCTAGATGTTGCATGTAGCCAGATGAAGCTGTCTGGTTGCATATTATGATTCATGTTGTAAATCCAAAAGAGTTTTCTTAAAAGTGTTTCAGAATACCTTGTTTCTTCTGTGAACCTATGTTTACAAAGGTCTTTCAACAGGCCACTGTCTAGACTCTCTTGATAATGAGCACATTGTAGGCAGTTAATGTGTGTTTCTGAGGTTGTTTGATGAGACTGGACATTTGTGTTCAGAGGTTTGTGGCAATAGCAACTCTTGAAATGATGAAAGAATTTCCCAGGCCATGGGAGAAGTATATTTTCAGTTAAACTTATCAACTGCTACACGTGTTGCATCCAGGAATTAAAGGTAAACTCCTAACTCTAGATGATATAGTTTCTGTCATGATGTAGTTCATACTACTTATGAATTGTACTAATGACAGAGGAAGCAATACACTAAGTAGGTTGTACATTTGTAAGTATAACAGTACATGATGCAAGGGAGAACTAGCTTGTCCATTTTGAAGATGGAGACCATTGGCTGAGTTTGGTGTCATGGGTGAGAGGATTAAACATCTGGAGGTGCTTGGATCCAGATTCTAAAGACAAGACCTATGAAGGATAAGTAGGGAAGAAATGACAGGTGTGAAATGGGTAAATGAAGCTGTTGGAATATTTTTCTTTTTCCTTCCTTCCATCTTCCCTCCCTCTGTGCCTCCCTCCCTCCTTCCTTCCTCCTTCCTCTTATTTCTCCCTTCCTTTTTTCCACTCTCCCTTCTTTCCTTCTTTCTCTTTTAGATTTTTGACTTGAAACAGAGTGTAACAATAGTCTCAGATGGCAAAACAAGAGTGGGAAGTCAGACATGAGCATTTTGGTTGCATACGTATTTTAACACATTATAAAAGGTTTCCTGTGAACTTGAATATTGGAGGAGGAAGGAAACATTTTACTCTGGGAGATTATTGACTAAATTTAGGTTCTTCCAACTAAATACATGTCCTTTGGCATGGCTGATAACACAGGATATGTGTGTCCTTGGAAAGAAAGCTGTGCACAGCCACAATGCCACCTCTTCACCTGCCCACACACAGGTCCTGTTTTCCATGGTCGTGTATACTACTGAATTGTTCTTTACAGTTACACCGAAGTGTTTGCATAGCTTTGAAAAACCATATACTAAAACAGGAGGACTATTTGGCAGGTGTAGAAAACCCCTGGCTGGCTTTTATGGTAATAGCTGGAAGGCATACTCACATGACCTTGAGTGGTCATAATTCTAGATAGTCCTCCAAGTAGCCACACATTTCTGCTGTTGGTTGCCAGGAATTGGAGTCATAATGGAGTGAAAATGTGGGATTGTTGGTGAGAATTTCTAAAGGTAACTGGACTTAACAGCAGATGTAGAGAACTGATTCCCTTTGCTGTAGATTAGAAGGGAATCCATTATTTCTACAATCTTCCCTTGGTCAAGGACAAGAGGGAGGTATGAGAAATAGTAAAATGGTCGTTGTATGCTCAACAATGCATGGTGGAACAAGTTACACATTTCCTACTTGTATTTCTGGGCTCTCTGAATAGATGAAGTTTGAGAAATTTTAATCTGTGACTGAAGGTCACAATATGACAATCAGTACATTGCACATGAAAGGCTTACCAGGGCCAAGATTCATAGACATGGTACCATTTAATAATACTCTTATTTCCATTTGTTAAACCATCTAACCTCTGTTAGAGATGGTTATGTGAGTTTTGTGATCTGGGAACCATCCAAAGTGACTAGTCTATTGGAATGCTTTGCTAGTTGTTATTGAATAATGCTAAGAAATATTCCTGCTCATTTACTAATTTCTCTCAACTTATATTTCCCTACATTTTGCCCAAGACTCTGAAATAATTTAAGAAGAGAAAAGGCATTACCTATCCCACCCCCACTCTAAGCTACACTATGCATTGTTCACACACCAGTGGAAGTATATTAAGATGTGAAAGTCTCCTCTGCTAATTGAGGTCAAAGGTGTTGCTTTCATTATGGAACCTCTGAGCTGTGGAGAAGAAGTTGGAGGGTGAGATGGAGGCGTTGAAAGCTGTAAGACAAACCATTGCCAGAATGAAACATATCTCATGGGGACTGCGTGGGAGGTTCTGGGTGAGGAAAAGAGGAAATTGTGGGGTCTGAAGGCAGCTCAGCTCACTGTGTCTCAGAATGTTCATAAAGCTGCTCTTGCCAGCAGCCTCACACTTGGATCCTCACTTGGCCAATTTTGTCTTTCTGTCCCACAGACCTGGATGTGAAACCTGATATTCAGGAATTAAAGCCTGTCATCTCATGAGGATGAGGAGGGTCAATTGTCCTTAAAATGCCTTTTGCGTCATATGGAACTCTTTTTTATTTTTTTACATTGGTGTATTTATTTAAATCCAAGCACAGCTTTTGTATTCTTGATGTATTTGTTATCTCCCAGAATTAAAATATTGGTTCTTCTGAAGTGGTAACATTTTAGCTATGTGCAATATTGTAAGTTCTATTTATTTGACTTAAAATTGTGCCACTGAATGCACAAACACTATGGTCTTCCATAGTCACCACAAAATTAATACCATATTTCATTGAATCAAAAGTATTGGCAACTGTAACATGCATCATTATTTATCCCGTGCCAAGGTAAAAGACTATAATTCACTGTGTTCTTGCCCCTTGGGATTTATATTTTGTGTTCATGGCCATTCTTTTAGACTTACCTAGATGTTATTTTTTATTGCAAATTCGTCTTTTATGTCCATTAAAAAGGGAACTTCAAATTACAAAACAAAACAATAAACCTAAAGAGAGAAAGAAAGAAACCGACAAAACAAAACAAAACAAAAACCACATCGATTCGGGCATTACTAAAACTTGTTTACACTGTGTTTTAGATTTTGAATCATCATCTTTGCTTTGCTACAAAATGCCATCTTGCTTATGAAGAGCACCAGTGAGTCAACATTTCTTTAAAAGTCATCCACAGTCAATTATCTCATGAATTTTCCACTGACATGGCATTCTAGTATATGCAGTAAGCTTTCATTTCATTGTCAAGTTGTCCTGAAATCTTCCTAAGGACCCACTAAGTGACAGCTTCCCATCCCTGCTCCCAACTCATTTCAAGTAATGACTTGAAGAGTAACTGTGATCATGTTCATGTCTGGTTAGGCAATGGTAGCTATGTGGTCATCTGGTAGCTCTTTTGAAAACTAAATCCAGTTTCAGAGATAATACCATGGGAAAAAAGGTGTTCATTTTGGAATTGATGAAATAGGATATATAAGTTACATACATTTTATTTTTGTAGTAGTGGGGATTGAACTCAGAGATTTAGGCATACTAGGCAAGCACTGTCCCACTAAGTAGCCATCAAGTTTCAGACTCAGCTTTTTCCCTCCTTTTTGTTTTGAGGTACAGTTTCACTAACATGCGTAGCTGAACTTGAACTGAATCTGTAGTCCAGTCAGTCCTTGAACTCCCAATTAATTGGCACATTACCTGATTCAGCTGATCTGAGAAGGAACCTGAAAGTGTACTGTGCTGGCAAGTCTCAGATGCTGCCCACTCCGCTAGTGTGGGTAGCGGTGGATTGAGTAGTTCACTTGGCTTCAGAACATCATAGGAAACAGCCTTTCATAGAAAAATTCAGTACCTTTCCAAGGTGCGTGGGTGTTTGATTTTTTTTTTTTTAACCTTCATATCATTTAAATGAAAACCTGCGTGTTGCAAATATCATTGTACTGTACAAATACAAAGATTTTTTTAGAGTACAAAAAAAAAAAAAAAAAAAAAAGAAAAGATTTTTTTCTCTTGTGGTACAAGGAGAGAAATTTACTTCCCTTAATTTCTTTCTGAAAGATTTTTCTTTCATTTCACTTTCTTTTGCTTTCCTTCTCAAAAAACATGGGAAACTTGAGCTTATTAGGAAATCCACATGCAACTGGAGATTTACAATCTACCCATTACCTACATTAGTTTATTGTGATTAATAGCATCTATGTGGATGCTTACTAAATTAGTAACGATGAACTGTTTATTTTGTCATGTCAATAGGACGTTGTAAAAAGACACTTCCCATAAGAGGAAAATTAATTATATGTTAGTTGGAGAATAGCTTGTCACAAATAAGTTTGAGAAGCCCCATTGGTGTTGATGTCTACAAAGTGGGAGGTATTCAAAAGATCCATAGATTTCTTTAAAAAAATAAAATAAAATGAGATGGCATGGGCTGGAGACATGAGTCCACAGTTAAGAGTACATATTACTCTTGCAGAGGGCCTGTGTTCAGTTCCCAACATCCACATCAGGCAGCTCACAACCTTCTGTTACTCCACTTTCAGGGGATCTGATTTTCTCTGGCTGCCTGCAGGCATATGGTACATATAAACTCACATAGCTTCACACACATACAAGAAATAAAAAAATAAATATATCTTCAAGAATAAAAAAAAAGTAAAAAGGGGGTTATGGTATAGAAGAAAAAAAAAAAAAAAAAAGACAGGATTCAGAGAATGAAGCCACAGGTCAGAGCCAGAGGAACAGAACTACATAGATCATGATAGAGGCCAAAGCCTTAAAAGTCTGCAAAGATCAGAATTCAGTAGAAAATCCTACTTAGACATGAGTGCAAAAAAAAAAAAAAAAGAATAAATGTGAGATTTTTGTTTAATGAATAGTTATGATAAGTATAGGAACAGACATTTGTGGCAGAGAAACTTAGTTGCAGTTTTGTCTGGGTTACTAACTGCAGAGATTTCCTATAGGGGCTGTTTAGATTAAGTTCCAAATTGAACTGCTTCTACTACCTGCTGGTCCATTCTTAATTCATAATTCATTTCCCTAAGGCCTTAGCATTTTTATGCTGTTTATTCCTTTAGAGAATCATTTTGTCATCAGTCTTTAGTCTAATTCTGGGATGTCGGCAGCCATCATCGCTTATTTTTGTCTTTGCCCTACATCCGATGAAGTGAAGGTCAGGGAAATTATGTGACTTGCCCAAACCAATCCAGCCATATAATTTGTCCCCCACAGATTATGGGTTTACCATTTCAAATGTCTCCGATTTTAACCCAGGCAGAAAGAGCTGCAGGAGTGGAGGCTCTGTCCAGCTGGTGCCTTTGAGGAAATGCAAGAAGCTCAGTGTGCTTAGAACTCTGGCTTGGAAAGGAAGGGGGCTGACATACAAAACAGGAGAGGAGGCCAGAAGCCAGAGAATGCTGGCCTTGTTAGCTGTGTAAAGATCTTAGACTTTATCCTAAGGCAATGTGAAGCCATTTGTAAATGTCATGTCGAGGGTCCTGATGAGTGATATGTTCAGCCAAAGCATACTGGCTGCCTGTGGAGAGTAGCTTGGAGGCAGAGGCTATTATATTGGACACCGGTTCATCAGACCCCAACATGCCCATCCAAATGAAGGCAGATTTAGTTGCAGGACTCCGAAGCATATTGATTATATTTTCCTCATTTTTCCTTAAGTCATTAGGGTCATTATCTCTGGTTTCTGTGACTGTAGGATGTTCTCAAGTATCCTCAGTCAGGGGCATCATCTGGCAGGGAAGCCATCATAGCGTCTGCTGGGCACAGTAGTTAGTATACATCCTTTCAGTCGTTTTACCTTTTGGAGTTTTTGGTAATGGCAGCGGACCTATTGCTTCTACTTTTTACAGAGAGGAGTCTGGACAGAGAAACAAAGGGAGTATAACCTCTAATCCTCCACTGGACCACACATTATAGTTTGAAAAGCCAGGAATAGAACACATCCACCTCTTACCTCCTTATGTTAGGTGGAAGTCAAAGCAGGGGTTAGATGGGATGTGGTTTTTTAAACCTATGTTTATAGTGTTTGGATGCTGTTTTCATAGATGAGAGAGGAATCACAAAGTCTGGAGCTCAGACTTTCAGGATTTGGGGGATACCATGTTTATCCCCCTCTTTTTTCCCATGTAGGGTGTTATATTGAAATCTCCCTGTATAGAATAGATCATTCCCACCCAAATCAGTAAATCAATCCTCACCTCAAACCCCTAATGCACTTTACTTTTTAAGAAATGATGTTTCTAAATTGGGGACTGCCAAATCTGAGGAACTAAAATAAAAATGCAAAGAGACACTTCCTAAGATGAAACAAACAGTTTAGTGCTATTCTCAGAGGCTACCGGCACTGAATTAAAGTGGAGTTGTAGGGCTTGGGGTGTAGCTCAGTTGGTAGAATATTTGCCTAATATGCACAAAGGCTGAGTTTGATCCTCAGCACTGTTTAAAATCTGGCATGATAGTACATGTACATACTCCTATGTAACTGGGAGGTGCAGACAGGAAGCAGAAGGATCAGAAGTTCAAGGTCCTCCTTGGTTACATAGGGAATTTCAAATTAGAGGTCCTGCCTCAAAAATAAATAATACCCCTTGACATACACGAAGACAACAAAAGCAGAAGAAAAAAGGGAGTATCTCAGTTGGTAAAATTCTTCTCTTGAATTCTATCCCCAGAACCCATCTAAAAAATCTAGCCGCTGTCGAGTAATACTTGCAATCCTAGCACTGGGAAGGCAGACAAGCAGATTCCTGGGGCTTGATTACTTAGTCACTCTAATTGAATTGATAAATTCTAGGCCTGTGAGAGACCCTGGCTCAAAAAAGGGATGGGCGATCATGGGACAACACTTGTCATGCAGATGTAAGGACCTGAGTTCAGAATCCCAGAGCCCATGTATGGTGGTTTGAATGAGAATGGCCCTCATGGGATCACATATTTGAAAACTTGGTCCTCAGCTGGTAGAAGTGTTGGGAAGGATTCAGAAATTTCAGAAGTGTGGGTTTTTTTTTTTTTTTTTTTTGAAGAGGTGTGTCACCGGGCTTGGGTTTTGAAGCTTCAGAAGCCCACACCATTCCCAGTCAGCTCTCTCCCTCATGGATGTGTCTTAAGATCTAAACTCTCAGCTGCTGGTGTAGCACCATGCCTGCATGCTGCCAACTTCCCTGGTATGATAATCATGAACTCACCTCCTGAAACTATCATTCCTAATAAATTACTCTACAGTTGATTTTGTCATGGTGCTTTGTAATGGCAATAGAAAGTAACCAAGATGCCATGGAATTGATGGGCAGATGCAGTAGTGCATGTCTGTGATCTCATTGTACCTTATGGCAAGAATCTTTAGAAGTCCATGGGCCAGGTAGACTGGGATAAACATTGGAGAATAACAAAGTAAGAGGCAAAGTTCCTCATTCAAGGTTTTCCTCTCACCTCCACATATGCATCATTGCATTCTAATGCATAGATACATTCACACACATAAATGCATACACACAGAAATGATGGATGTTGTCAAAGGAGTGATGTTCGAGGTTATCCTCTGACCTCCACTTGCATATACACAATACATCCATTTGTACACACATGAGCATGTACACACACACACACACACACACACACACACAGCAAACAAAACCAATAAAGATATGGAGTTGTAGACTGAACAAAGGAAAGCTAAAACTGCTTTACTTGATCCTGAGTAGGATAGGATTCTAGATATCAGGAATTACTGCCTGTAAGTTCTGTTGGTTTTAAGTAGTAGATTTTAAAAATGTATTCTCTGGACCTGTAATATCAGTGTTACCTTGGAGTTCATTAGAAATATAAAATCAGCCAGGTGGTGATGCCACAAGATTTTATACCTCATACTTGGGAGGCAGAGGCAGGTCGATCTCTGAGTTTGAGGGCAGCCTCGTCTTCAGAGTGATTTCCAAAACATCCATGACTACTCAGAGAAGCCCTGTCTTGAAAAACCAAAAATAAACAAGCAAACAAACAAAAAAACAAATAAACAAACAAAAACAAAAAACAAGTATAAGTGTAAAATCATAATCTTGGACTTACTAAATCAGATACTCTGAAAGGACCGGGCTATCTGTGCTTCAGTTCCTCTTAATGGTGATGCCCACTGAAGTTTCGATACCAATGGCTTGTATTAGAGCCTGATGTGAAGGGAAGCCTTGAGTGTGTGGTGACTTGGTTCTTCTCCAAGATTTCCAACTCCCTCATCTCTCACTAGGTGCCCCAGGAGCCTATATTCTTGGCCACAAAATAGAATTACAGAGCAAAGGAGAGGCTGAGAACAAAGTCATCTCCATTGTAAAAGCAAGACTGTATATAACCAGTTATGATTGAAGGATCATTTGGGAAATTCGGGCACTGGTGATTTTGGTCTAGGACTGGAAGGTCTAGTTATCTTACAAGGAAAGAAACTTAAGAAATTTTGCTGAGTATATGATGATCAGTTGAACAAAGTTCCAGAATTAGGTCCAGGTTCAAATTCTAATTTTTAGTAGCTAAATCTTGGATAAATTCTTAGAGTTTTTATTTTTATCTTTTCAACCTGCAGAGTAGGATTAATGGTCAAGAACAATATACTGGACACAGCACAAATGCTTACTAATCAACAGTACCATTATTGGGTCCTTGGCTATCTCAGGGTATGTAACCATGCATGGCCTTAGCCTAAGAAGGCTGAAATAGGAGATGGGGGGGGGAGAGAAAATATAACTAGAATTTTTATTGTAGGTGAAACTGAAGGTGGATTTTAATGGCTTCAATTTCAGACCAGGCTTTGCATTGAATTATTAAAATCGGGAAGTTATTTTCCTGAGTTTAAATATCACATTGGCAGATCCATTGTAATACTGTGCTATCAAAGAGCAATGCTAAAATTTAAATTATTTTAACTGTAACCTTGATAAGTGTAATCCTTATAAATTAATTCACTTATAAGTGAACATAATAAAATAATTACTTTCCATCAGAGTTATGTAGTGTCTGGCAGTTTTATAAAAATTTATTTTCTTCTGGACAAAGAGGTCCTTTGTGTTAAAAAGGAGTATTTCATGTTATTTGGTAACCTGTGATTTAGATTAATGAGTTACAAGTTTTTAATCCTCCTAAAATCATCCTTGCCCCTTTCACTTAAGCTGAAGCTAACCAACAATTATTACTTTTAAGATGGTCATGAAAAGTGAACAGAGAAGATCTTTCTGACAGTTACTTTCCTTATATGTAGGTAGGAGTTTTCTAGGGGAATGAGAAATATCAGTTCTTACTGTCTTTTCATTATGTTAAGCAGACTCAGTTAATCCTATGCTGAACTAGCTGCTTTAAATATGGGTGTCATGCCATTTGTGTAAAAATATGAGGCCTATTGGATCCATGGACCATGACTTGATTAACTTGAGTTTTATTTTATTTACTTATTTTTTTGATGGTCAAAAAAGTCAGTGGACTCTTTATTGCTTCTGGAATGTAGGGCTCAGGAGCTCTTGGTGGGATGGGTTTGTTTCCTCTTCACCACCACGGGCTTCTGGCTTTGCAGGATGGTTGTCATGTGCGGTACTTGTTCTTTCGGATCATGTGTCTGATGCTGCTGAGAGTGGCCCGAGCAGTCTTGTTGATGGTGGTCCTTACGTAAAATGTAGCTGGTTTTTGCTGACTGGACCTGTGTTTCCTGACCACCACGACCCCTTTGCTGTTGGCCTCAGGCTCCACTCCCACAGTCTTGCCCTGAATCAGTCCATTGTAGCGGAAGGAGTTGCGGCCCTTTAGATTATTGGGTTCTATGCTGAAGGTCTGCTTCTTCCTCTTGATCAGGAAACTGGAGCAGTTCCGAAAGACCATCCGAACGACCACAGACATGGCAGTGGCTTCTCTCCCTATGGCGGCTGGAGACAGAAAACGAGTTTTATTATTATTATTATTATTATTTTAAGGGAATACTATCAGACTTTGGGAGTTGATTCAGAGTCTTCATGTTTAACTGTGAAAAGCTTTAATACCCATGCTGTTGTGAATTAGAAAAATGAAAAAATAAATCAGAGCTGGTCATTCGCAGGAGGATCTCTGTGAGTTCAAGGACAGCCTGGTCTACAGAGCTAGTTCCAGGATAGGCTCCGAAGCAATACAGAGAAACCCTATCTCAAAAAACCAAAATAAACAAATTGACAGACAAATAAATAAAATAAATTGGTTTAGTAAATGAGCCAATGAGTCTAGAAAGCAGGCTTGGTTTGAAGTCTGCAGCCTAGAAAATCAACAAGGACTAAAACTAGTAAATTTAGAGGCAACATTCAGTCAAAGGATCATCTAAATGTGGCTTTTAAGCATCACCCAAAGAGAAATCAGGCCATGGTACTATACATACATACATACATACATACATACATACATACATACATATATATATACATATATATATATAGTCTAGAGAATATTATGTTCATTATGTATGTGTGGAAACTTCCAGTACAGATAGATTTTGGTGTTCCAAAGTTTTGAATTTTCCTGTTTTCTTTTTCCTCACTAGAATTAAGAAGGTATTCCCTTTGATTTCCAAAGGAAAAGTGTTGGCATAGTCTAAATGAAATTTCATAATTTACCCTAGTGAAGTTGATATGAAAGTTTTCAAGAGCAAATTAAGCAAATAGCTTCAACATTGACTTGTCTCTTAACCCAAAGATTCCTTTCTGGGTAAATACATGGAGCACAGGGAAATCTCAGACATCTCATAGGAGCAAAATAAAAAACAGAAATGAGTTACCCTGTGAAGTTCTTCATGGTGTCAGATCAGTACCAGAGTTTTTGGTACATTGTTACTCATGCACCTGAACCTTTGCGTGCACACATGGAAATTTTAAGACTATTCATTAGGCAGTTCCTAAATGTAACTAACTTGAAGTGACTCACCTTAACTGTCTGTAGCTCTTGTGAACTTCTGATTCACCAGTGTATTGTGATGTCTTCAGGAATCTCATCATCTTTTGAAATGTTCTTCTTAGTTCTACAATGCTCAACAAATTCTGTTTGAGTAGGAGGAGTAAATCAAGGAAACAGTGTTGGTGTTCTCTGGACTGCCAAGTTAAAAAGAGCAAAGTGAAGCATTTTTCCCCCAGTACTGTAAAGCACAGCACTGAAAATTGGTGATTAATCTAAAACAATTGGTAAAATCAAGCTATTATCCATGGAAACAGATGAGTGAAGTCTTGGATGATCGACTGGAATATGAACAAATTATGGTGCTGCTGTGGCCAGGATATTTCTGAGATGGATTAGTTCATCGATATTGCTTGAATTTGACTTTATCATGGAATATCTTGTTTTCTCCATCTATGGTTATTGAAAGTTTTGCTGGGTATAGTAGTATGGACTGGCATCTGTGGTCTCTTAGAGTCCGTAAGATATCTGCCCAGGCTCTTCTGCCTATTAGTTTCCATTGAAAAGTTGGGTATAATTCTGACAGGTCTGCCTTTATATGTCATTTGACCATTTTCATAGATTTGGTCTTAGTGTTCCAGATATTCTGGATGTTTGATGACTAGTTTTTAAAATTTGATTTTAGATTTAACATTTTCTTTGACTGAGCTATTGATTTCTCCTGCTTTGTCTCCAATGAATGAGCTTCTCTCTTCTATGTGTTGTAGTCTGGTAGTGAGGAATACCTCTGAGGTCTTTGACTTCTTAAATTTTCATTTCTGGTTTTATTTCAGTTTATGCTTTTCTTAGTGATCCTGTTTCTATCATTCCTTCCTTCCTTCCTTCCTTCCTTCCTTCCTTCCTTCCTTCCTTTTTTTTACACCGGGTTTCTTTGTGTAGCCCTGGCTGTCCTGGAACTATCTATCTCTGTAGACCAGGCTGGCCTTGAACTCATAGATCTGACTGCCTCTACCTCCCAAGTGCTGGGGTTCTTTGTTGAATTCTACTTGCCGGTCTTGAATTGTTTTTATTATTTCATTCAACTCTTTATGTTTTCACACACTTCATTAAGGGATTCATTCATATCCTCCTTAAGGCCCTTAAACATATTCATAATCAGCATTTTAAAATTTCTGTCTTGTACTTGAGCTATATTGCACTTCTCATAGAATTTCAGTTCATCACAAGATACCAGTAAGAAAATAAGAACTACAGAATGTGAGATATTTGTAGTCTTCAAAACGGAGTTGTGGAAACTATATGAGGATCTTCTATAAATCAAATGAAAAGGTTAAGTTATGCAAGTATGTGAAACAGATTTGAGTAAACATTCAACTTGGAGGTAAGGCTCAGTAGTAGAGTATTTGCTCAATATAAACAGATCTTCTGTTCAGTGAAAGACCACAAAACCAAACAAAAATATAAAACCAAAAAGTATAATACTGGTTGAGGGTAGTGGTAAGAAGGGAAGGACTATAGGGCTTCTGGGATTTTGGTAACATTTTTGCTTACTTCTCTGTGTTTCATTTGTGGAATTATTTCAAATTATGATCTGGACATTTTTATGTTGAATACATATTGCAATTTGATTGGAAATATTTCTATTTAGGAAAAAAATGCCTTGATGTCCAGGGTGAAGACCATAAGCAGAGCAGTTTTGCGATTACTACTGACCACAAGATAGTTTTTATCATCTAGCATTTCCTATGTTATGGAAGCAGAGGAAGTGTATAGGACTGAACTCTGCAAAGTGGCCAGAGTGGGTTGTTGGGCAAGAATCCAATGTGTATTTTGATAGCATCCACACCTGAAACAGGAGGAGGAAAGTAGAAACAGTTATTGAGGAAACATTAGGAAGATTGATAATGTTCCAATTTTGTATATGATTAACTTGGTCTGTCATCCAGAATAAGCAACCATTTTTTGTTGTTGTTTTGTTTTACATTTTTTTGAGAGATAGGCTCTCGCATGTCTGAGATTGTTATGTACCTGTGGATGGCCTTGATGTTTCCATCTTCCTATTCCCACCTCCTGAGTGCTGGAATAAGAGGCACGGGTTAGCATGCCCAATTTATTCAGTGCCAGTATCAAACCTAGGACTTCTTCCATGCTAGTGTCCTACCAACTGAGCCACATCCATAGCCCGGCCACCACTGACTTTATCATGTGCTAAGGTTCTGAGCTAGAAATTCTCAGTGCATTAAAGTTTGAAAATCATCACCAAACCCTGGGGCATGTAGTATCACCAAAATTTGCAGATGAAAAAGCCAAAACTTTGAGAGATAAAATAACTTGTCTCCATTTTAGCTAGGAGCTGTCAGTAAATTGAAACTGGAACTCATCTCTGCGTGATTTGGAAACCAACAATCTTGATTTTTTTTCTTTCTTTCATTTTTCTTTTCATTGGAGAATCTTGTTCTTCAGTCCAAACTGACTTGAAACTTATACGACTCCTCCTGCCGTAGCCTTGCTATGGCTGGGGTAACAAGTATGAGCTACCACTCCTGGCTATCGTAGCTTTTTAAAACCAGTTTTATTTGAGCTTAGTGAGGAGAAAACTACTTACGATGGACCATGTGCAGTCTTTTTGTTTTGTTTTATTCTGTTTTTTTTTTTTCTTTTCAAGACAGGGTTTTTCTGTGTAGCTGTGTCTGTCCTGGAATTCACTTTGTAGACCAGGCTGGCCTTGAACTCACAGAGATCTGTCTGCTTCCTGAGTGCTTGGATTAAAGGCTTTCACTGGCATATAGTAAATCGGGTAGCTTACTATATGCAGTTTTAAGACACTTTGAGGAGAACAATTTCTCCAGCCAGTTTTGAAGTTTGAGGTAGCCTGTTATAAGATTTTTTTTTTTTTTTTTTTTTTTTTTTTTTGGAAATAGCATTATTTTTTTTCCTTTCTATAAGGATTGAAACCCCTCCACTAAACAACACTGGCTATGCTGGGAAAGGCCTGCATTGGTGACCTATGAGACCTTTCCACGTTTTGGAGACATTTTAATACCTTGAATAATTGCCTGTGATAGGCAGGCAGGTACTATTTTATGCTTATTAATGACTCTCCAGGCTTGATATTATTTCTCTCCTCACTAATTCACATGCAGAGGTAAAGAAAATGGTACTGGGGACTGATTGCCACAACACTATCTGCATAGCAATGCTTTTCTGCTTGCTTTGTTACAGGGAGAAAGGGGAGAGGAGAAGGGAAAGGATGTGACAGCTAAATCTGTTTGAAAAGCCAAGTTCTGGTACAGAAAGCAGAACTTTGTCCAGTGTAAGTTATTGATATTTGTGCTTGGTTAGGATTTTAGGGTTGACTTGTTCTACACATGTGTGTCCTCTTCTTACTGTGATATACAGTCTGCATTGGAAACACACACAGGTAAATATTAAAGACCAGCGCTTCCATTTGCTCCCGTGACTTGTTTCTTGATCCTTCAGGCACTCGTGTCTGCAGCCTGTAAATTGTTTGAAACACTAGAACATCCTCAAGAACAGGTGGTGGTTTGAAAGAAAGTGCCCCCAAAGAGAGTGGCGCTATTAAGAAGTGTGGTCTTGTCAGAAGAAATGTGTCACTGTGGGAGCAAGACTTCAAAATTTCCTATGTTCAGGATATGGCCCAGCTCAGTGTTTAGTGTACTTCCTGTGCTTACAAGATGTAGCACTCTTGTTCCTCCAGCACTAAGTCGGTCTGCATGCCACCATACTCCCCATCATGGTGATAATGGACTGAATCTCTGAAACTATAAGAGAGTTACCCCAATTAAATATTTTCTTTATAAGAGTTGCCATGGTCATGGTGTCTCTTCACAGCAGTGAAAATCTTAAGCAAGACAGAACCCTAAATGAAATTTGGATTATTTTCTTCTGAATGTGTCTTTCCAGTAGTCTTATGACTGTAACCTATATAAGCAATGTGACAGAAAGATATATGAGATGGATTGAATGGAATATGTATGGATGTGGTTTGAGAAACAAACAAACAAACAAACAAACAAAAACAAACCTCCTTTATTTCTGGAGCAAGTTATCCAACTTTTCTTGCTGTGTTGATATACAAGATGCCCCAAAGAAATATTTGACTATGTTCACTTTCAACCAGAATTGAGTTTGCTAGAATCTATCTAGTGTCATGGACTTGCTTTATGTACAGGTGCTCATGAAAACAAAAGCCAAGCGGGCCTGGAGAGATTGCTCAGCTGTGAAGAATGCTTGGTGCTCTTGCAGAGGACCCAAGTTTAGTTCCCAGCACTCACACTGAGCTGCTCACAACTGCCTGTAACTTTAGCTCCAGGGGATCTGACGCCTTCTTCTGGCCTTTGTTGGCACTTGCAAACAAGTACACACACACACACACACACACACACACACACACACAGGGAAAAAAATCTCATAAGAACAAAATCCTGGGCGTGATCTTTGAATTGCAGTGTTTGAAATGTGGAACTTGTAGTTTAGAAGTCAGTTCTTCTGGGAAGTGTGTGTGTGTGTTTGTGTGTGTCTGTGTTTATTAAATTGAGTAGCATTGTACAGTGTGCCTTGAAGCTCTTCAGAGAGCTATAGGAACTTCTTTTCCACTGATTTTGGAGACTATAAAGTGTGTTTCCTGTCAGCAGCAGTTTTACATAGTGGAAACAGGCAGTGCCAAAGGGACTACAGTCACCATAGGGATTCATCAACTTGCCTTCACGATTGCACTCTCAAGCCAATTCAAAGTTGTCTTTCCCTTAGAAGAAGTTTGTTTCCACTGAGTCCGGGCTTTCTTCTTCCCTTATTTGAAAGACAACAACAATTTTTTTTTTGCATTCAAATAATCCTATAATGATTTTATAAATAGAAAATAATAATAATTTTTCAAAGAGGTATGGCAAACAGTTTTTTACATGGCCCGACTTACATGTCCAGGACTTTACATGTATGAATGGGCACATTTTCAGGCAATATAGGAAAACTTTCCAACCCTGATTCTTGATTTCCTGTTGCAACATTTTTTTTCATGTACGTGTTACATTTCTGCAACACTGAATAAAACTTGTAATAGGAAATGTTTTTCCGGGTGACCTCCCTGAGAGACTGAGTTATGAAAGAAATCCTAAGAAACTTGACCCAGATGAGATTACTTCCATTGAGAATATTGCGAAGGACAGAGACAACAGACTGAATTATTTCTGGTTCTTTAATAAATGGCAGAGGAAATTAATCTCCAGCAAGTCCAGTCTCATATGGAAGGTGAACTTTGCTTTTCTTTTGAGTTAGAAGACCCTTGTATAAAATAGTTTGTTTTTTGTTTCGTTTGGTTCTGTTTTTGGATCTTAAGGAGCTGGGAATCTCTCCTACTGTCTGCATGCCTTGTATTTTCCAGAGTTGTCTGTCTTTGTATCTAATTTTCTGGAGCCTGACCTTCAATTTGACATCATATATGGACAGATACTAATGAATATTATTTTCATCTTCCTAGCACTTCTGGAGAAATCAGTCAGTCGAAGGCGGGACATTGAAGCTGTTCAGAAAGCCAAAATCCTTTATTCATCCTGTATGAATGAGAGTGAGTAATAAAGAAAATAAATATTTATGGTCCTTATACTTCAGAATTCTATTAATGTTTAAAGGTATTGTTAAGGAAAAGAGAACTAAAATTCTATTAATGCTTAAAGGTGTTGTTTAGGCAAATAAAGAATTCTCAAAGACTGGATTTTGATACGTTTCCTTAGTCAATCTGTGGTTGTTGTAGTGGAAAAACAATCTTTTAAAGACATTTTAATTTTATTATTTATGTTTATAATTATTGGGGGTGTATGTGCACATGAGTGCATGAGTACAGGTGATCAGGTGAGGTTGTAAGATCCCCTGGAGCTGGAGAGTCATGCTGTTGTGTACTGCCCAATGTGAGTGTTGAGAACTGAACTCAAGTCCGATGCAAAAACAGTGTGTGTTCTTAACAACTGAGGTATCTCCCCAGCTCCAAGAAAATAATCTTATTTCTGCGACTGGATTGTTTGGGTATCAGTTCCTTTGTAAGAAATTTGGATGTGGCACCTGGGAAAACCCCATTTTGTTTGGTACAAAAATCAGACTTCATATCTAGTTCAGTCTGGCTCAAGAAAAATCTTGAGAGGGCATATACTCAGGAGAGTTATGTTCTCTAGAAACCGCTGGAACCTAGTGACACTTAGATTTCAGGCATACCAGGCTCCTAACTAGTATTCTTGTTGGGAGACAAAGGCCTCAAGGTGATCTTTCAAGGCCATTCCAGAATTGAAGCAAGTGCTTCCAGAAAGTGTGTTAGTTGATTTAGGATTTGGAGATGCCGTTTAACACATATTCACCAGGTCATCCTGATCTTAACTGAACCATATTGTTAATTAGGGTTATTTCTTGATGTCAATAATAAGTACCACTGGCTTAAATGGATACATTGGCTGGGGTCTGTGCAGTAAGTCTGTCTTCATTATAGAGAGCATCCAGCAGGTTCACTGAAGTGCATGATAGGTAGTTCTGCTCATATAGTTATTCTCAATCCACTCTACTCCTCTCACCCTCTCCTTAACAGCTGAGGTTTCAAGTGGCGGGCTTTATGGGAATTTTCCCTTGAGAAGGTACATTTGCATTCTAGCTTGGTGACCCAGTTTGCAATTCATTTTCAGTGTTTTGAGTCAAGGTCTTGTGGAGCCCAGGTTGGCTTTGAGAAGTCACTGTGCAGTTGAGGCTGAGAATTTCTGTATCTTCCTCCCAAGTTCAGGACTTAGAGGCATGGACCATCACACTTGACTGCTAGATTACAATTCTAATCTGCCCTTTGTATTCACTCCCTTTCAGAAGCAATTGAAAAAGCAGATGCCAAGCCACTTCTCCACATCTTGCGGCATTCACCTTTTCGCTGGCCTGTGCTTGAAGCTAATATTGGTCCTGAAGGGGTTTGGTCGGAGAGAAAATTCAGTCTACTGCAAACGCTTGCAACATTCCGTGGTCAATACAGCAATTCTGTGTTCATCCGTTTGTATGTGTCCCCTGATGACAAGTCATCCAACGAACATATTTTGAAGGTACAGTCAGGCTGTTCATTCATTCTGAGATTAGCTCTTTAGGGTGTCTTTTCCTTTTCTTTTTATATATAGGGTCTCAGGTACCCTGGAATGGTCTCAGACTTGCTGTGTACCTCAGGATGACTTTGAACTCCTGTGCCCTGTCTCCATCTCCTAAGTGCTGAAATTACAGGTGTGGATCACCATACCATGTTTATGCATTGTTGGAGACTACACTTCATGAATGCTAGGAAATCACTCTGCAAAATGTGCTACAATCCCCAGTTTGGGTGCTTTCCTAAAGAAAGGGATTCATGCTGACTTAATGAAATGATAAGGTAAATAAAAATTCAGCTGAGATTTAGGATCTAGAATTATGCTCTGCTCCAAGATTTTTAGAATGTAGACCATTAGCAGAAATTTCAGCCTTTCAGGAACCCTGTGAGTGGGTTTCAAGTGATCCATGCTCTCACTCTCAGATGGCTTCTCTACGCATGGGAATTCCAGCTGGGAGAGGTCTCTGCATCTTCTGTGATGATGGAAGACTTTCTGAACTCTGCTCTTTCCCTCACCTCCTCATTCCTCTGACAGAAGGGACAACACATGCCAGATTCCTTGTTCCCCTTTTTTTGGAACAACTTGAGTGCACGCCTACATCCCCATTGTCAAGTTCAATCTGAATCTGTCCTCCTCCCTTTCAAAAGCTAAAGCAGAACATATTCTAAGCACATTTTCTTCTTTGAGAATGAGCATAAAGTCAGGGAGCAGTTGGATGTGCCTTGAGGTGGATTGCATTGGTGAAATTATGAGGTTGTCAGAAAGTTTCAGACCACAAAAGATTCATCAATGAAAGAGGGTTGTGGGAATTCAAATAACATTTCCCAAGTCATTTTATGCATTCACCCTGCTGTGTTTTTCTTCTTCCATACAAGAATAATAATGATGCTATTGAACATTGATTTCTACACTAATCTGCCCTTCATCACAGCAGAATATATTAATGATCTGTCAATATAAAAACTGCAGGACTATAAAACCATTTAGTGTATTTCTTTATCCAACATAAGCCACTTCTCCAAAAATCAAAACAATGGAGCTTCTCTTTTGAGTTAAGTAAGAGGTGGGACAATGTGTTTTCTATAAAGGGACAGATGGTGTATATTTGAGGTTTTGCCAGCCACCTGCTCTCTATTTCAGCTATTGAGCTTTGCCATTGTACCTGGGAAAGCAGCTTTAGATGAAGAATGGGGATAACTATGTGACGAGGTAGCCTGACCTCTAACAGTAGACAGTGATAGGTGTCAAGAAAAACCTTTGGTTGTTGAAAGAATTCTTACTCAGAAGGAAATTTTTAGTTCCAGGGACAGCTGTGTGTCTGTGTTGTCTGATGAAGTAGCAATATTAGGTATTGAGCTATCTTGTGATACTATTATGTGATACACAATGATGGTTGCAGTCCAATCAGCCCCTGTTCTATGTGGATAGAGTACTCAATTTTTTAAAGCCAGATTTTAAGGCTGTTAGTCTCAATTACAGAACTATTATGATATTCTTCCAATTACTTTAGATGGTATTTTAAAGTAAGAAAGAGACTGCCATTCAAAAGTAATTTACACCCTTCATGAAGTGGGAGATGGTTTTGATTCACACAATGGTGCATCATTGCAAATGGTAATGATTTTATTTTTCACCCATTTCTGGACCTAGACAAATAGTTGACCTATTTCTTTCATATTTTGTCATGAAGAAAACTACCAACTAAAATGAAATTAACAATAAACACCTATGCATTTATGAGCCCAACTTTGTGCCATTTTTACCTAATTTAAACCTCTCCTTTTTGGAGGCTGGAACATTTTATAGCATATCTAAAATGTATCTTTTCACTGTGAATACTTCATTGTCTGAGATACTGTGAAGGACTCTTACCACAACCAAAATGTAATCATAATTCCATACTCAATATCTAATGGAAATTAGTTTTCAATTTTCCTGATTATATCAAACAATTTTTTGTAATGGTGAGGAAAAATTCCAGGGCCTCATGAATGCTAAGCAAGTGTTCTTCTGTCAAGCTACACCTTCAGCCCCTCAAATATGTCCTTAATAAACCCCAACAAGAAAGAGCTGCATTTTGATTGAGGCTAAAATTGAGAAACAATCACATGGGCATTTTCTAAGTCAGATTTAGTCTACAATAGTCACCATCTTCTTTTTGTTTTTCTTTAAACCAAATTTATTTGCCAAAGAGACTGGATTGTTTCTCCTATATTTTCTCCACAATATGGATTTGATTGATTTCAGGTTAAATGAACAGCCAGTGAGACAAAGTTCTCACTTATAGGAGAACCACAGCTTGAAAATTCAGGAGAGGAACTTGAGAGATGCTCAGTAGTTAAGAGAACCTGATCCTTTTGCAGAAGATTTGAGTTTGTTTCTCAACACCAATGTCAGGTGGCTCATAACTGCATGTAACTCCAGATTTAGATGCTTTCTCTGGTTTCTGTGGGCATTTGTACCCCCAGGTGCCTACCTACACACATATACACTTATATAAATATAGTTTAAAAGTATTTATTTTTGCTATTTAATTATGTGTGTATGAGAAAGAGAAAAATGATGATGATTATGATGAGTGCAGATACTCTTGGAGGTCAGAAGCCTCAAATTCCTTGGAACTGGAGTTGTAGGTGGTTTTGAGCCATCCAACATGGATCATGGGAACTGAATTCAGGTCTTTTGCAAGAGCAAACACTATGTGCTCTTAAAACATGGGGATACCTCTCCATCCCATATACATCTAATTAAAAATAAAAATAAGTCAGGTGAAATAAAAGGTTAGATTACTATTACTTAAATCTTCAAAGAGCCAATGGATTTAGGAAACTGTCATGAATAGCTACAAAATGGTCAGGTGATTATTTGGGAAATTCATGGAATGATGTCTCTAGAACTCAACTATCAATGGTAGTATTGTTGAAAATGGAAACAAAAACACAGATTATTGTATGCTTCTGATACTAGTCAGGAGAAATGTGCCATCACCAGAGACATTGGGCAAAAACCACAAATCCAAAAATAAACCACTTAAAACTAGTTCAGTGTCTACCTTTAATGCCTATTTATAGAAAAATAAGGGAAACATAGGACCATGGTAACAGCTTGCCTTCCACATGTAATATTCAATTACAAAGGTCCTAGAAACATTGTCAATTATAGAATATTTGCCAATTGTAAGAAAGATGGCACTTATATACTTATTATTGCTTTCTTTTGCCAAGATGGAAGCTTTTCCAAACTGAAGTGTTAAAGTACTGCTTGGCATTTGTGTGCAGCTCACATTGGCTTTAGTTCTATCCCTATTTGTATGCAATTACATGAGTGAATGTTCACAAATATGAATTAACCTCCTCTCCTGAACAACACAGAGCTACAGTTTTTATAGTAATGAAACAGTTTTAAGCATGTCAAGAGATAGCAGGAACAATTTTGTTCTGAGATCTGTATGAAACCCAATGACCCTGACAAGAAAATTTGTGTATTGATGGCTGCCAGAGTTCTAGAACTTGTATGACTGCATTGGCTGTTTTGTTAGTTTTAAATTTCTAGGGGCCCATGAAATAGTTCAGCAGGAAAAAGTACTTTCTGACAGGACTGGCAATGTGATAGAGTCTATCCCTGGAACCCACTTGCTGGAAGGAGAGGAGTTTTCCCTGCAAGTTGTTCTCTTACCTCCACATATGTACCATGTGTGCATGTGTATACATACACACAAATAAATTAAATGTAAAATTTAATTGTTAAATACAAAATGTAAGTGAATATCACTTGTAGTCCTGAATCCATTTCTGATTTTGTGGGACACAAACAGTTGTATGGTGACAAGGGTTGGCTCTGGTGTTGAGGACACTGAAGTTCTCGGTTTAGCTTTGAGAGTTACTCATTATCTTATGTATGTTCTTTCATCTCTCTTGAAGCTCATTTTATCTGTGGGTAAGAAAGATTAAATTATCATTTACTTGTTGTTGTTATTTGGTTTAGATCACTTGAATTTTATGAGTTTCTGTGGTAGATACTGGTCCACAGTGACATATGACAGGAGGCTCTCTTCTCTTGAGACATGGCCCATCAATGCGCCAGGAACATTTAACAGTGCTTCTGATCAATTTGAGTACTTTGCATGCATGTATAGCCTGTTACTTGGTTGTGAAAGAAACAGCCATTTTCCTTAGTCAGCCTAATCTCTCACCTTGAGCATATATACACTTTACTGTTAGCAGAGTATATGGTGCCTCTGAGTGTACCAAAATGTACTCCTTTCAATGGGCAGATATGTCCCATCCTCAAGGTATGCAGGTTGGCCCGCCCACACTTTGGTCTTTGAAAAAGCTCCCCTGTGTCAAGATGGTAGAAATTTGCTATGGATTTCAATGGGAGGTAAAATTATAAGGAGTATCAATCACCTTGTTGTCTGTGCTTATGCTCATCTTAAGTTTGGTGATAGGAAGAGTAAGAATTTAAGGGACAATGAAAACTTGTATGTGTGATCTTGAAAGACTGTTTGATGGGTCATGGTTATTCTAGTATAAGACAACCTAATGTCATTGCTATTCATGACCTGCATTTTTCTGGATCTCAGCAAAATTCTTGATGTCAATCAGAGAAATTCTCTTAGAAATGAAGTTTCTCTAATATTTTGTTTTCCCCCTCTATCATAATTTTCAGATGTTTCTTTTATATTATTATTTTCTCCCCTAAAACACTGTTACAATTGACATGCCAATTACAATTGGACAAAAACAACATCTTCAATTTAATGTATTTGGTTTTCTAAAATCATACCTTTTTTTAAAAAAAAGTGTGCCTGAACCATCCTGTTACTAATTCTGTAGCCAAGACTGGTCTGAACTACCTCTCAAGTGCTGGGATGAAAATTTTCTTTTCTGTTGAAATCGAAACATTCATATCATAAATGCAAGGACTTTAAAAAACTAGAACAATAACGTGTAGGTTTCTTGAGAAAGACTTTTTCTCAGGAGTTTGTGTGTTTCTAATAAGATATAGTTTACTGACCTTATTCAATCCATTGGTGTATTTAAAATGTTCTCTAGAAACCATAACCATCAGAAAGTTTATAAAAGGTTTGGTAACCTCACTTGAATTTTCCAAACTTTCACCCTCCATGGGTTTAGCTTTATTTCATGAGAGGAACCTTTGACTTTCTTGATGTTTCCTTTCCTCTGTGACTGGAGCTCACAAGAGTTGCTGAGTGATCCAAATTCAATTGAAAGCCAAAGAGTCTTAATCAAAATATTTTGTTTTGTTATTCTGGCTTACTTCATTTTGGAAGAAACAATGGCAGATTGAGAATTACAGGATGAAGAAGCCAGAATAGCTTGTGACTTGTTTTAAGCCAATTAGCAATACACACAGGCTACAAGGATGTTTTGAATGCATTTTCAAAAAAAAAAAAAAAAACAATATAAAACCTACTATTTCCTTAGTGTTTATAACAGCACCACTCTAACTTTGACTTTTGTAGGTTTTGCTTCATTTGAAGGGATTTTCATGGAAAATTGTAATTTTATATAGATTTTATGTATGAAAAGGGTTTAATACTTAAGATTAAAGTTGATTAAAGTTGTCTATTATTTGTGTGTCTATCACTTATTCTTAATTTTGCAGAGAAGGTTCTGAAAGTCACAAAGATTTCTCCAAAATGTCAGTTGGTTCTTTTTGAGTAAAAAGATACATTATTTTTGAAGTGGGGATGTAGAGAGATTAATGCATCAGCCTAACCAGATGGGCATTTGCAAAGCACAACAGTGATATGGGTAGTGGATCTTGGAACAGAAGATGATTTTACTATGAGCTCTGTTCAGCCATGTGAGCTTTGGAAAATCATAACTTCTCTGGCTTTTGTCAGATAATTTCTAATGTAGATTCCAACTCAAGTAGTCTTGTATTTTTAAGTGTTGTTGAGACCTCAAAGATAGAGAGCACCAATCAGAAAAGCAGGGGGCAGGTCTCTGATATGTTAGGTTTCTGAAAGTGCCTATTTGCATGCACTTCTGTATGAAGTGAAATCATGTTTGTGATGATGACACAAGCTCAAACTATAGCTGGACTGACAGTGAGTCTGTGACTCTTATTAATATGATACACAACAGTTTCAAATGTCAATACCATGCTTACTTTTGTTTTGCTTGTTTTTTGTTTTAACAGCTGGACCAAGCAACACTCTCCTTGGCTGTGAGGGAAGATTTCCTTGATAACAGCACTGAAGCCAAATCTGTAAGTTATACTCATGTTCAACTACATGTCTTCTCTGGCTGCTGTTTGGTTTATCGGTTGCTATAAAATGTCTGCTTTTTTTTCCCCCTGGAAGTAATCATCATAACTTCACTGAGCACATTCCCAGTGTAGGAAGCAAAGATCTTTTATTTAGGTTGGTGGTTCTCAACCTGTGGGTCATGATTCCATTGTGGATTATATATCAAATATCCTTCACATCATATATTTACATTATGATTCATAAAAGTAGCCAAATTACAGTTATGAAATAGCAATGGAATAATGTAATGGTTGGGGGGCCACTATAATATGAGAAACTGTATTAAAGGGTCACCACATTAGGATGGTTGAGAACCAACACAATTCTACTTCCTGTCTTGTAGAAGTAGGAACATCAGGTTTGTGAAAGTTCCCTTTTCAGTGCCCTCATTACCTAGATGAGGAGATGGTACATTCAAATGAAATAACCAAGACATGCATTTGCAGTCAGTCATTAGAAGAGCTAATCATTTACTATCATTTTCCAAACTGAAGGATACTCAAAATTGTATTGGCTTTAAAAAATCACCCTAGAAACTTCTTATATGGATTAAGCCATGGTGATTATGGTTTAGTAGACAAGACAGGATTTGGGATTCTATTTCTAGCATTCTCTGGGTTATTGATGGGCAATGAAAAACAGAAAGAATCAATCAGAATTCTAGACTTAGTTTGGAAACAGGGTAGTTTCCTAGACATTGGACAGGGCTAGTTCATTTTGACAATTTGTATTCAATTGGGAAATTTTGTTATCCCTTCTAACAATCCTAACACCCAGGTCTCTTGGGTCTGTGCTGATAGCCTCTATATGTGGAAGGTTCTGCAGACTAGCCAAGATCATAGGCATCTTTCAGGCGGAGTATACTCATCAAAGGGGGTGTCCAAATTTTCCTTCTTGAGTCAACATTTGGCAAGTTTTGTTCCCACACCATCACTCCCAGTATATCTTGCTCTCAAGAAACAGTTTAAATTTTGGGCTGGAGAGATAGCTCAGCTGTTAAAGGCTACATTCACAACAAAACATGTGAGTATATCTTGCTTTCAAGATAAAGTCTAATTCCTTTTAATAAACTCAAGGTCTCTTCATTGCCCACTTTCAACCTGTCTCTCCCACCTTACTTGTTTATATTCTTTCTTCTAGAGAAGGACATATCTTTCACTGTTCCCAAACCCTACATCTCTCAAATGGTATGCTTCCAAATTTTCTGGGCTGGAATCTTTCAGTTCTTCAGCTTTCATGCATACAGTGGCTTTATTAAGAAACATCTTTGCTTGTCTAATGTTACAGCCATTTCATATTTATCTTCATCACTAGAGCACACACTGAGTAACGGTCTCAAGCATTATTTAGTTTTTCATTTGTATGCCTTCCCCCATCATGTACAACCTGTCGATCAAGCCACCTCATACCTGTACTGAGCTAGTTGAACACTTTTTAGTAGACTTGGGAAGGGCAAACCATTCTTTCCAATTAAGACTATCAGCCAGGCTTGCTGACTGAATTTCATTTATTAAAAGGCTGGCCATCTACCAAGAAACATATAGGTCTTAAGGTGAGTCACACAGTAAGAATAGCTTTCAGGGTCATAGTATACCTTAGAGGTAAAATTCTGTATTTGGTAGTTGCTATGTTTATCATCATCATTTCGCCCTCCCTACAACCCTGAGCCAAGGAGGACAACTCCATGGAAACTGAAACTGAAAAGACGCAGGACTCCAATCACTATAATCATCTTTTATTTCTTAGTGTGAAGCTGGGTAAATGGAGCTGGATGGGAATAAATCACACTTCGCATTAGTGCTCATGGATCAGGTCCTCAGCTTTTAGACACAGTTCTTTTCCATTACTTTATTAAAGCATCACTTGCCTGGGAGGGAGACCTTTACCTTTCTATTCTGGACTCATTTTGTGATGTTTCTTTTATCCATAATATCACCAGTTACCAGAAAACTAGTTTGCTTGATGTTTGATGCCTGGGCAACTGTGTCTGTCACAAAAATAGTACCTGTGCACTCATCACTCTTATTTTTCCTCTGAAAGTGGCAGGTAGGTGGCTGACATTGCATAATGCTGGTAGAGTACAGAATGAAAACGAAGGAAGCTTATTTCCACCTACTGTTTCTGCTCTTCCGTATCTCTAAAACATATGTCCTAGCAAGCTGTTGTCATGGCCACTTGCTTCTTTATCTCTTACAGTATCGGGATGCCCTTTATAAGTTCATGGTGGACACTGCTGTGCTTTTAGGAGCTAATAGCTCTCGAGCTGAACATGATATGAAGTCAGTGCTTAGATTGGAAATTAAGATAGCTGAGGTAAGTCTTAGTTATAATTTTTTTGCCATACCCTTTTCTTTTCCTTATTTTGTAAATAATACATGCTGAATGGAAATATAAATTTCAACCAAATGGTAACAACCATCTGTGTCATTGCCCTCTGGGTCCAAGATAGTAACTGCATCTTCTTTGGGAAGTAAAAAGAACCATGACAGGAATTAAGAGCTCCTCCTTCCTTATACTTCTATGATTTAAGCCTAGTCAGTATTTATGTGCTACACCACTGTGATTAAATAATGCCAGCAAGGAAACCAGTTTTCTAAGAGAAAGTCTTATGTGGCTCAAAGAGAAGACAGATGATTAATAAAAACTGATTTCATTGAAAGTTAGGTTTCCTTTCTTCCTCCCTCCCTCCTTACCTCCCTCCCTCCTTGACTCCCTCCCTCCCTTCTTGCCTCCATCCCTTCCTCCCTCCCTCCCTCCCTCCCTCCCTCCCTCCCTCTCTCCCTCCTTCCCTCCTTCTTTTCTTTCTGGTGCTGGGAGTTGAATGTAGAGCCTCACACATGCCAAGTATGTCACCACTACTAGGCTATACCCTCAGTCCTGGAAGGTAATTTTTAACCCAGTTTGCTTTTCTAAAATATATATTATTCCTACTCCATGTTACTGATAAATTTAATTTCAGAGAAGTTTATCAATATTGAATATGAAGTTTGATGCAGAAATTGTATAGGACATACTTTAAAGCAACCTTGTTGGTGCTATTTTGTGTCTACCATTCTTTACTTTTACATCCCTTTCTCTCTTTTTTTTTCTCAAGACAAGATCTTACTGTGTAACTCTAGCTATCCTGGAACTCCCTAGGTAGATACGGATAGTTTGGAAAGCAGGTATCTACCTGCCTCTGCCTCTTGGAGTGCTGGGATTAAAGGTGTGTGCAACCACACTCAGTAGTACCTGGCCTTGCCTCCCCCCAATACTGCTTTAATGATTTCACTGTGTCATATACTATATTCTGAATAAATCACCTTAAATTCTTTCTGGCTCATGTTAGAGACAGAAATAGGGCGGGGAAACATTTTGTTGGAGAATGGTAAATCCTAAATGGCTTATAGAATGAATGTTTTCTAGAAGAACCTATGTATAAAATCCCTAAATGTTCTCATGTTCAGAGAAGAAATATGGTGACATTTACTTGTAGGAGTCCTTAGTGATCTTTTATTATGGAAGTTGCTAAAATCTCTGAGGTCCAAGTGTTTATTGGTTTTGTATTTTGTAAACTGGTGGCAGTATGATGAGTTATGGAGTTGGGATGGATGGTAGGGTTGAGGACTTCGGTCTCCCCTTACAATGATGATGTTCACATATATCTTTCTCCAAATTCCTACTCACAACAGAAAGGTTCTTTCTTGGGGGCTAGGTTGATGACTCTGTAGGTAAAGCACTTCCTGTATTAGCATGAGGATCAGAATTTGAGTTCCCACAATCCATGTCTATAATTTTAGTGATTTTACTTGGAGATGGGCGGTCAAAACAAGAGAATTCTGGGAAGCTCATGAAATGGTGTACCCAGTGCAGTAGCAGACAAAAAAGAGACTCTGCCTCAAACAAAGTAGGTGAGGACCAATGCCCAAAGTTATTCTCTGACTTACAAACATGCACCGTGGGATATGTGCCCTACTAGTTCATTCTTGAAAACTTTTTTTTTGTCAAGCCTCTGTTTACTCTAGGGCATATAATACTGTCTTTAAAATTTTCTCCCAGTTTCACTGTTATTAATGTGTATTATTTTTTTAAAGTTCTACTTACAATTTCAATAGAAATTTGTTCCCAGCCTTGAGGCAAGTGGAGAAATCTTGGGTAAAAACACACCATATTATTTTTGATAAGCCTGACATGGTGGAACTTAATTGCTTCCATTAGCTTTTTGGTCATTTTGGTAGGAAGCCAACTTTCAAAACCCTATCCTGCTATTCAAACCACAGGTAGTGATGCCAATGGGCTGGTTCAGCTCAATGGACCAGCAGATACTGACCAGTGCTGGGCTCAGCTGTGCCATGGGCTTTTGGTCCAAATAGTTGCTCTTCCTTGAATTTGAGAACAAAAATATAAGATGTCTAAACATGGAAGATGCCACACATTTCTCCATTACTGCAACCCTAAAAGATCATCCAACTCATTTATGCACTACTCAAAAATACTGTAAAATGTACTCTTAATGAACCCAACTTCACTTTAAAAAGTTTATTATTGCTTGTCCCATGAATGTTGTGAAGCTTCTTGCAGATGTGCCCGTAAGCCACGTCTACAGGCTGTCTGGATTTCCTTCCAAAACAAATAGGAGGCCCAGAGTACTAATTTGAACTAAAGGTGTGATAAATAGCATGGAAGGCCATGCCTTGAGCCAGGGAATTAGACCAAAAAGAAATCTAAAAACAGCTGGGCAGAGGCAAGACAGAATTGCTGAGAGGGTAAATGAAGTGACAAATCCATTGTGTGGAGGGGAACAGCTGCTAGAGAGCTGAAAACAGCTTTGAGGCCAAAGGGTTTTAGCTGGATCTTGGGCTCTGAGTTGAGAAAGAAGGAGGGTGTGAAAGACATGTAGAAATCCTCTGAGGCAATGCTTTAGGATTCATAAACAGCAAGGAAACTGAAAGGGGAATGTCACTTCTCCAATGGAGAGTGGGGAGGGAGACAATAAGATTCTAAAGGACTTAGAAGAGAGGGACAATTGTCATTTAGCTCTTGTGATTTTGCCTTGAAATAGCTGTGGTGCACTGAGTTTTGCCTAGTAGGAATGTTCCTCTCATTCCCTTAGTCTTCAGGTCATATCCAAAATTATCGAGATGCATAGTCCTAGGGAAGTTTCTGAGACTGAGAAAGAAAAAAAGCCTCATCAAATCTGAATAAGTAAAGCCTGATACAAAACATGCTTCCACCCTATCTCTGTCTGAGAGACTGAACAAGGAGAGAGAGAGAGGAGTTGTCCAGGTGATTAGAATGAAATAGAGTTAAATTGCAAAGGCTTGTTAGAGAAACACAACTCAGTCAAACTCTTCAGTAAGTATGCTCCATGGAGATAGTGATAACCGCCATGAGGTGTGAGGTTAAGAGTTATAGGTGAGGTGGGAGATGGCTAGATGGGTGCAAGGGACTAAAAAGAAGGCCCTAAAGCAAAATGATAATGTGGGTAAGGGAGCTATGGTTGGTCAATAGTTAAGAGACTCATAAGGAAGAGTTTTTGTTGCATTTCTTAGATTTAAATATGGTAGAGGCTAGAAGCTTCGGAAATGTCTGCAGTGGAAAATCTGAAAGTCAAAAAAAAAAAAAAAATCACAGGTACCAGTGATATGCACATAGCATCCGCTTTGTCATTGACTATCATCCCCTAGAGGTGAATGAACTGAGGTCATTGTCAGGATACCATAGGTAAACATGGAATGTTGACCTTAATTGTGCAACTTCAGCTTGGTTCTTAAAACTGAGTCAGCAATAGACTTGGACCACTCACATGGTAGAGGAGAAGGGCATTCTGGAATCTTCTTTTGTACTGGGGAAAATATTTCCCACTGAAGAGGGTATCT
Source organism: Phodopus roborovskii (assembly GCF_943737965.1). NCBI lineage: Eukaryota > Metazoa > Chordata > Mammalia > Rodentia > Cricetidae > Phodopus > Phodopus roborovskii. The sequence continues at coordinate 30,924 of NW_026126211.1, read as the reverse complement.
AATTTCTTTTTATTTTCTTTATCCTGTCTAAAATGCTGATTAAAAAAAAAAATTTCTCCCTACAGCTGGGCATCACAACAGAGTCTTGAAAATAATATGCAGATGTTTTGGCACATGTGAAAAACTGTCATGCAATTATAAATTATTCATTTGAAAAAAATAACACAAATGTCTTTTTGACAGATAATGATTCCACATGAAAACCGGACCAGTGAGGCTATGTATAATAAAATGAACATCTCAGAACTCAGTGCTATGATTCCCCAGGTTGGTGAAAAATCTCTGAAAGAAAATTTTCTGTTACCTGATATTTTACAAGGGGTTGTATTTCATCTGTGTATAAAAGTTAGCCGTGCAACTCTTAAAACTTACTATTCATCATTTGATTATCTTTCTTTTCAACTATCACATAAAATATCCTTGTATGTGCAGTGTGATTTCTTCTGACATAGAGAATACTAAGAGATTCTGATAATGGCTTAAAATGGTAAGGCCATTCTTGCAACACAGCCATTGGCACTAGTTGATGTTGGTTCAGCTGTTTTACATTGTATAGACTTTATTTCAACATTTTACCCTCCTTGGTTTTTTTTTTTTTTACTTCATTTTGATAAAATGATCATAAAGTGACCACTTTAGCTCTTCCACATTAGGGCAAGATGAAGGAGAAGGACCGACCCATGGTCCCTTCTGACTTGTTTATTTTACCAGGGTAAATAGAAAATCCCCTTTTCAGAATATTCCTAGATGGCTTTTAATTCTGACTATAATTTGGTCATGTGACCATCCCTGTTGTGGGGCAAGAAGTCAGGATGTGGGTGATAGACAAGTAAGTAACTGGTTTTCAGGTTCATTAGTATTAGAGGCAGACAAAGGGAAAAGAGTTGGCAAATGGCCTTTGGTGAAGCCACACAAAGCACCAAGCAGTGTTTGTTTTAACAGGCACACGATAATGCTGTATAGAGTGGGTTATCCTGTTGTGACTTTTTCTCCCTCCTGGAATAAGAGAGGTTGCACAGAGAAGACCAATATTGTTCTAAGGCATCTGTATCTGTTTTTATGGGAAGAAGAAGGGGGACATGAGATTTAGAGGGAGAGTATTGAGGGAGGGAGTGTAGAGGATTAGAAGAGTGAACTAAACTGACAGAAGAGATGGGCTTGGCGTGAGGTAGGGCTGAGGGAGTAAGACAGAGAGAAGATGGTGGGTGAATAGGACTGGAACAGCTGAGGGAATGCATCATATATTACATGAGAATGTCTACTGTCCCATAAATTTGCGGTACAGAACACAGGCTCCATTTGTGATGAAAACCATAGGTCTGAATGGCAATGATCTGGCTTCGGCTTGTGGATAAGGAAATGATAAGCAGTTTCATTTTTAATGATTTGGATGTTATGGATTATGCTCAGCCTACTCTTATTGAATGACTTTCTTCTTACCTGCTGCCTTAATAAAGATTTCATTTGTTTTCTATCCTCAGTTTGACTGGCTGGGCTATATCAAGAAGGTCATTGATACCAGACTCTACCCTCACTTGAAAGACATCGGCCCCTCGGAGAATGTGGTGGTCCGCGTCCCACAATACTTTAAAGATTTATTTAGGATATTAGGCTCAGAGAGGAAGAAGTAAGAACTTTCATGTGCATTTTTACTGTGGCTTTTGTTTTCTCTATAAATTAAACAGGCCTTCATTTTTTGCCTTCATTTTTCATGTGCTTTGAAAATTGGATTTAAAAAAAGTTACAGCAAAACAGTCACAGGGAAAATTACAGTGCCCTTTATGATAAATTGGCCCACATCATTGTCTGTGGTAATTCACTTGCTGAGATGACAACAAATACACAATGGTTTTTGCCCCTTATTTGCCCCAATTTCTTATTTCTCCATACTGTTTTCTCTGAGAACCTAAATTGTTTATTAGTTTTGGGAAATAGTTAGTAATGATGTTCCTGAGATTTCTAGATAAACACTCCTCCCTCCAGTCCATTCTTGGTCTTTTGCTGCATTTTTTTTCTTTCTGTTTTTTAGTCAGCAAGTAATTTTCTGGCAACAGACCAAATTACTTGTGTTGAAAAGACAAGACTACTTTGAGAAAATTGTGGAAAAATTGGGATGGATGAAACAACTTTACAAATGATCACATTTCTCATTTTAAATAATGTTTAGGGGTTAGTGAAAAATGTTCTAAAAATGCTCAAGTTTTATGTTCATTAAGCCATTTAGGTTTGATACAGAAAATGAAAGGTGAACAAATTTAGAAAAACAATTCAGTAAAACTAATTGCTTTGCTGTGGTAAAAACACAAATATTTTATTATTCAGATACCATTTTGCCAAACATAAGTTTCTTTTTAAAAGTGCTACAGAAGTCCTACGAATAAAATTTAGCATCTAATGTCCACATGTACCCCATAGAAACATCTAGATTTCCAAAAATAAGCCGCAGCTGTTTAAGATATCTTCCATTTTCATTGATAACATACAGAAAAAAAAAAAACCAAAAAGAAGTAACAATAAATTCACTACTTAGGGAGAAATAGTGATCCTTTAGAAATTTGCTATGTGAAAATTGAATCTGACAGTGTGTAAGTGTATGTAATGGTAAGCTTTTTATTCCAATGTGCTTACTATCTAGGACAAGTTACACGTGCCACATCTCCTTAGGCCCTCGTTGAAAACACATATTCCAAACACCATATCCTCCACAGAGTCTGGTGTAGTAGGTCTGCAGGGCATCAGGAATCTATGTTTTATTTTGTAAATGAATGATTTAATTTTGCCTTATGAGTGTTTTATCTACATGTATATGTAAGTGTGTACAATGAAGGTGCCTGGTACCTGTGAAGGTAAGAGGAGGGCATTGCATCTCCATGGAACTGAATTCATAGACAGTTGTGAGCTGACACATGTGTTCTGGGAACCAAACTTGGGCCCTCTGAAAGAGCAACTAGTGTTCTTAATAACTGAGCCATCTCTCTAGCCCAGGAATCTTAATTTTAAAAAGGCATCTGAGGATAGTTTTATGATTCTCTTTTTTGAGGATAGGGAAGATGGGATCACTGTATTTTAAAACTGGTTTGTAAACATTTTGTAGTTCTAAAATAGAGGCTAAGCATTCCTTATTCAATGACATGGCCCAAAAGTCGTCATATACTTAATGATCTATATTGGGAATGGGATCCAAGCCTAATACAAAATTCATTGTATTGCATGTATAAAATATATATGTAGACTTATACTTTTTTAAAGAATAGAAATTTCAACATTCTTTATTCATTATTAAAATCAGTACAGTTTACATTTCAAATAGTCTTGTGTTGAAAGAAACACATATTAAATGCCAAATAAAATATATTCTGACCCTGAACACACACAGAGCAGACATAGGTTTTGAGCGAAGACTTCCAGCTCAGAAAGGTAGAATGTTCTAACATGCATGGGCTTGTTATGCATGCTTGTCTCAAACAGAAGAATTTATATACTTAAGCACAGTCTAACACTTGGCATATTAAGAGTTGAAATTATATAATATTTGTAGCATGTACAAATTTTGACTGAGACTTTTTGAAGAAATTAGGTGTGGACTTTTCTATGTATGGTGTAAAATTACTGCTTAAAAAGTTGTAGATTTTGGAGCATTTTGGGTTTCAGGTTGCTTGACTGGGGTTGTTAAACCTGTACTAAAATATGAAATCCAAGTACTCTTCTTTCTCCATATGTCATCCTGTTGCTGAGCACAATTTAGATGCACATGGTGGTTCCTTCCAAAAGGAAGTATTTGCCACACTGTGTATTCATTGTTCAGGAGCTGGGGAGTCAGTTTCTTCTGGTGACTCCGAACTTCATTCTAAAATAGTAGAGACTTTTGGAAATTGTATTGATTTGGTTTTTTCCAAAGCTTAATTTGTAACCAGGGCCATAAAACTCTGGTAGTGATAGTTTATAACTGTGGGACTTTTGTAGTAACTGGCAGTAGGAAAAACTGGAGGGGGATTTTCATGTAGTTCATGCTAAATTGATAACTTACCCAATTGTGAACACAATGAACAACTGTAGAAGAACGTTTAGATAGAAGGCTCCTGCAGACATTATGCTCACATAAAATTTCACTTAAGGATCAACATAAAACCAAGATGTTTTAAAGGTTTCCCAACAACCAAGTCATCAAAAATGGGAGTTCTATATACACTTATGAGATTTTAAAGATATTCTATGTGTCTTGAAAAGATTGACAGCACTTTGCATCTCATAGTAAGGTTTCCCATTGATGACCAATCTTTAAAATTTTTTTGTGTCTGACTTCTTTCTTGCTTCTATACCTATTTTATCTGTCTGTCTTCCTTCTCACTCCTTTCTTTTTCCCTCCATTCCCCTTCTTATCCTTTGTTCCCTAGGACCTTGCATGGTGCTGAGCAAAAAAAAATGTACTACTAGATTATATTCCCTGTTGATCAATCATATTTGTCTCTCACATGTGTAATCTGAAAAGTCTTGTTGAGGAAAGGTCTTCTTGGGTCTCCATATTATCTTATGTTCCAGTTTCTGTAAAAAGTGTCTATAAACTCTCATTGCCCTTTGTTCCTGTCAAATATGATAGGATCATTCTGTCTTGTAGCTTGACCTTCCTTTAGGATTGTGGTACTCTCTCCATTCATCTGGTGTCTAAAGAGAGAGAGTAGGTGAAAGATTGTATAGGTGTTTGTAGAATGGCCTGCAAGTGGGATAAGTCAATTCTACCAACATTTCATAAGACATGTCTTATGACATATCTAACTATAGGAGAGCCGGGAAAATGGAGTCTGCCCGTATGTCTGGAGGAGAAGGGTTGTTTTCTCTATACATACTTTTATCAAAGAGTTTATACCATTTTTTTAAATGACTATTTTTTAACAGTTCCCCACGTCTTGCCACAACATAGTGAACACTGGAAGGCAGGCATTTTGTGAAATGGCTTTTGTAGTTTTGAAGTGTAGCACAGTGCCTCTCACATAGTAGGCATTTCTTTAAAGTTTCTAGACATTAACTAAATATTTTACCACCACCACCACCCTGTGTGACCTGTGGTCAGAATCCCAAAGGATAAGAAATAGTTCTTCAGGTAGGGAAGAGAGGAAAGGGCCCATGTTGAACATCTGGCATGGTGGAACTAATGTGAATACAGATATTGCCTTCAAAGTTAGAAGCTAGAAGCTGACAGGCTATTTAGGGCTCAGGATGGATAGAGAAGGCTTTAGCTTATTGCTTCCAACGTCTTCCCATCTGCCCTTCTATTTGGTGTTTCTGTACTGCTCTATTCCGAGAATTTGCTGTTGGAAACTATACACAGGTCATTTTGACATTGACTAACATCAATATTAATAATGATCTTTCATCTCAGAAAAGTTCTCTAAGTGGCCCCTGTTTTACATAGGATGTGATTTGTGCAGTGAGTCATAATTAAAAAGCAGAGATGATATTCTGTATTGGTTCATATTTGTTTTCATATTCCATCTCTTTGTTCCATACTTGTCCCTGTATGCAAAATAGGTTTTTTCAAAACTTCTTGCATGGTTGTAGAGATATTTGTTGAACGTTCCACATCCAAAATGCTTGGTAACAGATGTGTATTAGACCTTAGAATTTTTATGAATTTGCAGTATTTGCATATACATGATAAGATGGGATCTCAGTGTAGACACAAAATTCGGCATTTGTGTTTATGTACACCTAGACTTAGACTGAAGGTCATTTCATAAGGTAGATTTGGTGTTCCTGCATTTTGTGTCTTTGTGACTTGTAGTTTTGTGTTAAAATGCAAAAACTCAGATTTGGGGGCACTTTGAATTTTTGTATTTGTAGTTTAGAGATGTCCAACCTGTAGTAGTATATTTCTGATTAGTTAGATATTGCTAGTGCTTGGAATTCTGTTATGTTTAATGTTCCAAAGATACTCTTGGTTGGCATTAACTGCCCATTTCTTGACTGCTGCTTTAACTCTTATATCAAGCTGATTGTTCACCTGGCAGGGGATACTCCTCCTAAATTATTGGGTATGATGACAGTAATACAGGAATTTTTCTTATGGTACTGCAGATTGAACCCAATGTCTTGCAAGTGCTAAGCAAGAATTTTAGCATTGAACCACATCTTCAACCACTGACTCTTGGTAGACAGTATATAAAAAATTCTGGAGCAATGAGACTCCCCCTGAGAAGTGATGATACAGGGACTACATTGGCTCTTGTTGTTAGAGGGAACAAATTGTTGGGGTGTAAAACTGGAAGCATAATCTAGAGGTTGCTATAGGAAAAAGATGTTGGAGAAAAAGTGAGTAGATAAGGAGGGGCTGTATCGTTCAAGTTACATCCATCTTTTCCATGTTTAGTGATTATGCACCTATAGTTTAAAATAAATTGTAATAGGAATTCTATAAACCATCAAAATTAACAAATGATGCATTTTTTTTTCTTAGAAGGCTTTTGGCAAAGAGCACTGTAGACTTCCCCCTCTTTCTGTTTGCTGTATCTTTCCTACTGATTCCCTGATTTGAGGCTGCTCCAGAATTGCTCAGATTTAGGTAATTTGATCTGAAGAACAAGAGACTATTAATGAGAGGAGTGGTGGGGGGGTAGAGAAGAAAAAGACAAAAAAGGGGGGGGAAGAGGAGAAAGAATGTTCTCTGTGATTTCTTATGACATCAATCTTTAAATGTTCTGTCTTCTTGATATCATCTAAATCCAATGAAATTTCAAAGGTCCCATAATCAGATGCCAATGCATTGGTGTAACAATTTTAACATGTAAACCTAGAGGGCTACATATAGTGTTATTTCAAACAAAGAAAATATATACAGAAGTGGTTACAGAGATGATGAGGAAAAAAATGAAAGGCCAGATAAGATACAAAATGTCAATCCAAGTTCTTATTAACATGAAGAAGCTACCATTGTCCCCAGGACTATGAGACAATGAGAGGAGAAGTGTTACCTTATACTAGATCTGAGGTTTTATAAATTGGAGCATTGTGAGATTGCCCTACAGTGGATGATACCATGGACAGAGATCAGTGACAGTTGGAGCCAAAGAGAAGATAAGGCTACAAGATATTATCTGAATGAGAGTGAGAGGATGGGATGTTGGCAGAGATGAGAGAGAGAGAGAGAGAGAGAGAGAGAGAGAGAGAGAGAGAGAGAGAGAGAGAGAGAGAGAGAGAGGGAGAGAGAGAGGAGAAGAGGAGAGAAGAGGAGGAGGAGAAGCACAAATGAGAACACAAAAATGGTGTTAACGGAGAGAATCCCTTTTCTCCTTGGGAATTTTGTCAGCTAATTCACCAGGGATAGATCCTGGTCACTCTGTCAGGGGTCCAACAAACAAACCAGGCTATACAACTGTTGCCCACCTGCAGAATGCCTAGTTTGGCTCAGTCTAGAGTACATAAGCTCCCATGAGTTCGGGTCATTTGTCTCTGTGGATTTCCCCATCATGACCTTGACCTCACCTTGGTCATGTAATCCCTCTTCCCTCTCTTTGACTGGACTCCCATACCTCTGCCTGGTGCTTGCCTGTGGATGTCTGCAATTTTCTCCATCAGTTATTGAATGAAGGTTCTATGATGACAGTTAGGGTAGTCACCAATTTGATTACAGGGGAGGTTAAGTTCAAGCATGCTCTCCACTATTGCTAGCAGTCTTAGCTGGGGTCATCCTTGTGGATTCTAGAGAATTTCCCTATCATCAGGTTTCTCCCATAATGTTTCCCTTTATGAAGATATATCTTTTTCTGCTTTCCCACTCCTCCCTCAACAACTCAACCATCCTTTTCCTTCATGTTGTCATCCCCTATCCCCTTTCCTCTTGTGTCTCCCACTCCCAGGTTACCCAGGAGATTGCATCTATTTCCCCTTCCAAGGATGATTCCTGTGTCTTTCTTTGGGTCTCCTTGTTACTTAGCTGTTACGAGCAGTTTTCCCACCAGCCTGGTCCCACAGCCCGTCAGCCCCAAATAACATACAGAGATATATTAGATATAAAGCTGTTGGCCTGTTGCTAGTGTTTTTTATTGGCTAGCTCTGTCTTAAATATTAACCCATTTCTATTAATCTAAGTGTTTCCAAGTGGTCTTATCTTACCGGAAAGAGGGTCCAGACCTCTGTTCTCTCAAGTCTCTACATTGTGAATCTCCTCCTACCTCTCCCTGAATCCTCCTTGTCTCCTAGTCCTGCCTATCTTGCTTTCCTATTGACCAACAGGACTTTATTCATTAACCAATAAGAGAAACATATTTACAGAATGACATCTCCCATCACTTAGTGTTTCTAGACTGGCTATCCTTTATTTTATATCTAATATCCACTTAAGAGTGAGTACATGCCCGATTTGTCTTTCTGGGTCTGGATTACCTCACCCAGGACATTTTGTTTTCTAGTTCCATTTGCCTGCAAATTTCATGATGTCATTTTTTTTTCAGCTAAGTAATACTTTATTGTGTAAGTGTACTACATTTTTTAATCCATTCTTTAGTTGAGGGACATCTAGGTTGTTTCCAGGTTCTGGTTATTACAAATAGTGCTGCATGAACATTGTTGAGCAGGTTGACATTAAAATTTAAGAGTTGACAAAGGGTTCAGGAAGTCCTAGTTGAGCTATGTATGCACAATGTTTGGAAGATGGGATTTTCTTACACTATTAGTTCTCAACCATGATATATATCAGAACTGGCTGGGTAGGACGTGTTAACATAAACATTTCTGGGGCCCTATCACTACAGTTTATTAATACAGTGGTAGAGCTAGGATAGGTATCAGGGATTTTATACCTAGTTTTCTAGTGATGTGTAACCTGTTGGTCCAAGGACTACTTTGAGAACTGATGCCTTAGGTATTTGTCTGGATTTTAGAAGACCTCATTGTCTCATTTTAAAATAGTTGCTATGAGGAGAGAGGAATAAATGCAAATTCAAATGGAGAGATTGAGCTCTTCTTTGAAAGGCTCATGACTTTTGACCCTTGCTTTCTCTATCTATAAATGGTGATAATAATAGCCACCCCACAGCACTGTTCCAACTATCACAGAAGGTATTTTATCTCTTAAATGTAATATAAATGTAAGATTCTAATACTTGAGAACATGGGGGAGTGTACCAAAAACTTCTTAAATAGCAAATCTTCTCAGTTAGAGGCTTTGGGGAAGAATTTCATATTACTGTCCTACTGGTGGATTTTTTTTGCTGGGATGATTTTTCCCTTTATTTATTACCATTTGGGGAAATTACTGTATTGTGAAAAATGCATTTGGATCAAAAGAAGGATATTATGGGTTATTTTCCATGACTGTTGCTGAGACTGAGTTTTCTTTTCCTTTCTTTCTTTTTTTGATGTGTCTGATCATTAGGTGGTAATGATTCAGTCATTATGGTCATTTCTGTTCCAGGCATGGTGATATTATCACTCATAAACTATACCCCATAGTATTTTGTCAGCAGTTTTTTTTTTTAACACAATGAAACAACTCATCAGTGCTGTTGTCTCTCTGGGTAGCTTCCCAGCTAACATTCCATCTTCTACCTCTCAGAGATCTTGTTATGCTATTGTCTTAGTAAAGTCTTGGCCAGAAAAGCCTCACTGTTCTTTTTTGATCTCCATAGATTTTTTGTAAATGTTTTCAGATGTCTGTTACTGGTCAGGAAACTGCCATTGAATTAGTGTCTTTCACATATCACTCTGTGGTGTCTGGGAAAGCATACAGGCTTTAGACATATCTGGCTCTGGGCTAGCCTCCATGACTTATTACAGTGGTCTATACATAGGCCTTGGTGGGGGGCAGGACTTAAAGATAATATTTGTGATAGGTCTTACTGTAGAACTGATCATTGAATTGACCTGGGGCACCTTTGCATATGCACTTAACAAAAACTCTCCAGCTGAATCTACTTTTTTGAAACCCGCTGACTGTGTGATGAAGAGTTCACTAAATGATTCTACACTTCAATTATCTATGTATTCAGTTAAAAGCTTAATTATTTCAGAGTCAATATTTTTCTCACCTCTCCGTCTCTCCAGTACCCAGAACTATGAATACATACTTGGGTGTTCAGGATGTGTTGAGTCCATGAAAGAAGGGTCTCTTAAATATTATACTATGTCTGACCAATTAAGAGAATATATACTAACAAGCTGAACTATTTTCTTCTACTCTATATCAGTTCCTTTTCACACTGGTAGGATAAAACACTCCATAAAAGCATGAAAGAAGGGTTCCTTCCTTCCTCCCTTCCTCCCTTCTCTTTCTTTCACTTTTTTCTTTTATGAGACAGGTGTTCTCTGTAGCTTTGGAGCCTGTTCTGGAACTCACTCTATAGACCAGGCTGACCTTAAACTCACAGAGATCCACCTGCCTCTGCTTCCCAAGTGCTGGAATTAAAGGCACGTGCCACCAACACCCAGCTAAGAAAGGATTATTTCATCCCACAGTTTACATGGATAGTCTATCATAGTGGAGAAGTCAGGGTGGCTAGTGCTCGAGGCACCTGGTCACATTGCATTTACAGCCAGGAAGCAGAGAGAAATAAATGCTTGTGCTCAGTTAGCTTTCTTCTTTTTATTTGAGTTGGCACTTCTGCCCATAGAATGGTGCCACCCACATTCAGAGTGGGTCTTCCCACCTCAGTTAACTCAACCTAGATAATCTGTCATAGGTTTGCCCAGAGGTTTGTTTCTCAAGTGAGTCTAGATCCTGTCAGGTTGGCAATATTAACCATCACACTGACTGTGGGTGCTCAGTCAACAGTAAATGCTCAGTGAGAATTCTTGTCTTGTTGCGTAGGGTATGTAGGGAAAAAGGGAATGTCCAAGATAGTGTGTTTCTTTTAGTGACCAAAACACTAAAAGGCTGAGGGCAAGACTTTGTCTTAAAATTCTTTTTTGTCTTAACTTTTTCTTTATTCTTCTCTTATATTATACATCCTGACTGCAGCTTCCCTTCCCTCCCCTTCTCCCAGCACTTTCCCACCACCCTTCTCCCCCAGATCCACTGCTCCTCCATTTCCCTTCAGAAAAAAAGTAGACTCCCAGTGATATCAACTGAACATGGCATAACAAGATGCAATGGACTAGGTATAAACCCTCATATCATGGCTAGGAATGACTATCCAGTAGGACGAAAGGGATCTCATGAGCAGACAAAAGTGTGAGAAACAACCCCTCTCCAACTATTAGGAATATAATAAAAATTCCAAGCTAAAAAAACCACAGCATGCAGCACAGACTCATGAAGGCTCTGTAATTGCTGTCTCAGTCTCAGTGAGCATCTATGAGAGCTGCTTAGTTGATACCATGGGCAGTGTTCCCTGGGTGTCCTCAACCCCTCTGGCTCCTACACTTCTTCCTCTTCTGCAGGGCTCCAATACCTCCACCTAATGTTTAGCTGTGGGTCTCTGCATCTGCTTCCATCAGTTGCTGGAGGAAGCCTCTTTGATGACAATTGGGCTAGGTACTGTCTTTTTTTTTTTTTTTTTTTTTTTTTTTTTTTTTGTCAGTCATGTTTGGTTCTACCCTAGGTCTCTGTGCCATCCAGCCTCTGGTTTCTGGCACTCTTGAAGGCAGGATAGGTTGTGGGTCAAAGGTTTTTTAAAGGCTGGGTTGAAGTCCCAGTCTCACCACTGGAATCCTAGCATGGTTACAGAATATGGCTCCATATCCTCCATTACTAGGAAACCTTTCTAGGGTCAGGCTCATAGTTTCCAGGAGGTTTCCACTGGACTAGATTTCTACATGGCCTCCTACATGCCATCCATTCTAGTCATCTCTATCCATACTCTCTCCATCTAATCCTTCTTCCCTCACTTAATCCCTCCTTTAGATAAACAGGAATTAAGGAAATCTATACTAGTATGTCATTTTAGTTAGCCAGAAGGGGAAACCAGTGGTGACCGGGCCAGATCTGACAAGGGTATGCCAAAACTTTCTGAAATAGTCAAGAAGACTATATGAAACACATATTTACATACTTTGTCACACTAACATTATTTTATGCAGATAATATATATTAAAGTATGAATGCCATGATGTTTGAAAAATTAATCCATGTCCATAAACATTTTATCTTTAAAATTTTCTATTTCTATTTATTAAAAATAATTCTTTGAGGGGTTGGAGAGATGACTCAGTGGTTAAGAGCACTTGCTGCTCTTGCAGAGGATCAGGGTTCAGTTATCAGCCCTCATATGGTGACTCACAACCATCGGTAACTCTTCAGTTCCTGGGAATCATAACCCACTCTGGCTTCTGTGGGCACTGCACATATGTGGTGCACACATGCACACAAAACACTTATGCACATAAAATAAAAATACTCAAATCTTCAAGTATGAGGGCATATACTTGTAATCCCAGCACATTTATGAGATATAGGCATAAGGAGGTCAGCCTGGGCTATATAGTGAAAACCTATCTCAAAAATGTTCTTGATAGAGTAATCTGTATGTCTATATAAATTAAAACAAACATCTCTATACTTGTATATATTCAAGAACTATTTTGCTCCCTGGAGAACATGTGTATTGTGGCAGTATTATGCAAATGAACTTGTGAATTGTTCTTGTTGGGTGGGTTAGTATCATCATGTCTTGCTGCTGTTCACATTTCTGCATGACCTAGGAGTCAACTTAGGAATGTGTGTCATTAGTCACCATGGTAATGGCACAGCTAAGAAGGGATGGGTCATTAAGTATCCATCATCATGGGTGAGGTATAAATGAACTCAGACCACAGACCTTTCTGAGGTTAGGGATTCTTTTCCTTATAGAAAACAGTAGCACTTAAAATAGAACAGAGTTTTGACATGTGTATCAGGGCATTATAGAACCCATGAGATTCTTCATATGTTTAGAGGTCAACAGAGACTTAGAAATTCACTCTGTTAATTATTTTGTTATTTTAACCTTACAATCACCTTGTGAAGCAGAGGACATCTCATTGTTTCACAAGGAAAGATAATGAGGAAGGCTTAGGTGACTTGCTTGGGCTCACACATTTAGAGCTTATAGAAACAAAGTAAATTTTTAGATGATTGTTATTAATGAATACTTTGATTTTAGTTTCTGAAAAGCCAACAATACACAGGTATTGGATTAGGTCATTAGTAATTTGAATTACTAATTTGAATTTGAATTAGTAATTTGACACAGGAGACTGGAGGAAGGACTATGCTTTGGGGCCAGAATCTTCAAATCAGTTTTGGTGGTGCTCATTGACCTTATATTATCCTTGCCAACTGTTCTCAGAAGGTATTTTTCAGGGAACAAGATATGACCTAAACTGTAACAAATGTTTATTTCTCTCCTTTAACAGAACTATTGCCAACTATTTGGTGTGGAGAATGGTTTATTCCAGAATTCCTAACCTCAGCAGGCGCTTTCAATATAGATGGCTGGAATTTTCAAGGGTAAGTTAACAAATATCAAAATGTTCATACATGCTGGAATAGTCCAAATACTAACCATTCCAGTAAAACAATAATCTTTAGGAATGGAATGCAGGGAGCTTACAGCCTAAACTCTCCTTTAAACATTTTTGCATTAGTTCATCTCATTCAGGTGTACCTGTGTCCAATATAAAGCACCCCAAGCTCTACATTGTGGCTGTATAATAATATTTAGAGTAATACTTTGGGCAATTCAATCTTGTTCAAACATCCCTCATTTTTACTTTTTTTTTATTGGTTTAGCTGAAATTATGGTTTTGAAGTTTCTTATCGCTATGTCATTTTCAAAGCAGTTCAAATTTCAATTAATTCCTTTGCCCTTTCACTGGCAAACACTGTGGTTAATTGTATATTTGTGGGATTCAGTATGATGTTTTGATCTACAAGTGCATTATAGAAAAATTCTGTCAAAATAATGACATTGTTTTAGCAATGTATTATCACTTCTGTGTTGAGAACATCAAAGGTCTATTTTATCAAAATTGAAATATGAAATTATCATTAACTGATTACACAGTATGACAAATGTTGTTTAATCTCACATATATGTGGAATATGAAATAGTTGATAAAAAATAGTGAATAGGACTGTGGTTAGTAGAAGTTGGAGGAGGGAGGCTGGGAAAGAGGAGATGTTCATCAAAGGATCCACAAATTCACTTATACTGGATGGATACAATGTGATGATCTCTCACTGTAACTATGGTTTTCAGGGTTTCTCCGTGTTCTAATTATATATAGAATGTTCCAGCTTCATTTTTCATTTGGTGTTAGAATTGTGTCTTTAACTTTATTTAGATATTCTATCTTAAATCTATTCTAATTCTGCTAGACCCACTTCAGTTTCTTTCCATGATATACTCAAGTGCCTGAATTCGTTTTCTTTCCCCCACTTACCTAGTCCTAGAGGCTTTGTTTCTCACCCACCTCTGTTGCCTACCAACTTATACAGACAGATGTTACTTTCATCTACATTTCTGAGGCTTTTGTCTAATTCTGCCACGGCTTAGAGGACTTAAGGTTTTTATGGCTTTAAAAAGTATTTTTATTTTTCTATCAATTTAAATCAAAGTGAATGTCAAATGTTATAAACTCATATTTCATTTAACATTCATTTAAATTCTTAGAGAAACTAGCAAATACACAAATTTATAGTGGCCCATTATACTTGGACAGTGATGTAGTTGCCGAATGGGCAACTTTTGACCCTTTATAGTCACTAGAATATAAAAAGTTACTTTATAGGAGTTAGGTAAGCATGAAGTAATTACTTATATTTAGGCCACATCAAATAGTTAAGATAGAAAACAAGTAGGTATTTTTGTCATGTGTGTATTTTTAACTCCTATGGATCACATAAAAGATGGTACCCAGCTGCTCTCCACCCCCACTGTGAAGAGAATGAGAGAGCGAGGTGTAAGAAGTGGTGTGTGAAAATTTCAGGTTAGGTATAAGGGGATGTTTCTTGAACATGAAGTGCTAAATATAATACTGAATTGCCAAAGGAGGTTGTAGGATTGCTTTCCCTGGAGGTTTTAAAAATAGCTTCATCTCTTACCTCTGAGGAGGGTCCTGTTCCCAGAAAGAAAAAAAGGAGAGATGAATTTAAGTTTTAATCCCCTTTGCCCCACTCTAACAACCTGTCTCTAAAACTGTGTATGGGTATTCTAGGCCACTGTTATCAAGGCCTCCCTCCCTCACTGTCTGCCTGCACACTCCAGCCTCCAGAGAAAACTTACGTGGCATTTATTTCTGTGCTTTCATCCCCAAGAGTAAACCTTGGCACTTTCAAATCCTGCTTTGGAAGTCCCTTACTTGTTTATGAATGTTTTCTTATAATAGTCTAACAGAGCAGATGGGAAAAGCATTTACATCTGTATTTTACTCTGCTATGACACTGTGTAAATGGGCTTCCCAGGTTGTTCATGGTGAGATATGGTCTGCTGGTCTGCTAACAAGAACTTTGATTACCTGAAATTCTAAAACTTCCCTGGTAGAACTGCAGTTCTCAGTAGACACTAAGTATTGTCTGGATCCTAAACCACATCCCCTTGTGTCTCAACTTGCTGCAGAAAAGCTATGCCATCTTCTATATGTTTTGCTTAATGGAGAAAATTAGAATAAAGGTGAAATGAATTGTTTTTCCACTGTCAAAACATTTTCATCTAGTTGTAGCTAGAAACTAGGGCCAAACAGTTTTATTTTCTCCATCCGATTCACCTTAGCCTTTCCTATCTGGCATGCATATGCGATGCGGGGATTATTTTTTGTAGACTGCTTTCTTCAGATGAGTTGACTCCCCCCACCAAGCAATAAATATTATTCAAACAAAGCTCAAATTGGATTCTTGATTATCTTCCACAGGTAATCCAGGGGACCACAACTCTTCTGCCTCAGTGGGACAAATGTGTTAACTTTATTGAAAGCGCCCTCCCTTACGTTGTGGGGAAAATGTTCGTGAATGTTCATTTCCAGGAAGATAAGAAGGAGATGGTAAGTGGAGCTTCCTGGATGCTAAAGACAAACAAACAGAATAGTGGTCATCTAGGCACATCTGGCAGATGTGATGATTCATAGTCTGAATGTGGAGATTCACAGATATTCTATTCAGCTTCTTTGCATTTTTCAGGGAAACAGGAATAACGGTCATCAAATGTGAGGTGGCGAGTAGATATTGAAGGTTTGAAGAGTGAGAATGTATGCAATAGGTGTCCAAAGGAGTCGGCCAGTATAACTAAGGACATTTAGTATGGGTGCTTAAAAACATGTAAAATCTAAGTCTAGGTGAGGTTCAAGGTCATGAATTTAAAGATATTTGTCACCATGGTTATATGTTTTTCTCCATCTGTTTAAGCTGCTTTGAGGGACAGGATATATATTTTTCTTTCAGCTTTACTGAGGATCATTTGACAGGTAAAATTTATATATACCAAAGGTATATAATATAATGATTTGGTACACACTGTAAAGTGATTACCACAGTGAAATCAGTACATCCATCACCACATGGATAGTTTTATGTTTGTCTTTGGGATGGTATTGTGTGACACTCTTTTGGGGAGCCATGAACAAGTATCTACTCACTCCAGATAGGGAAATGACAACAGACCAAATGTATGACACCCCAAAGTACAGCTTACTGAACCAATGGAGTTTCCCTGGGGTTATTATAGGTGTATGAGTGAGGGGTTACTGACAGGAAAAGGAATGACTAAAAGCTCACTTCATCATGGGTAGCTTCTCACAAAGACTAGAATAGTGGAGCTCACTGCATGAGATGCATGCAGCTCAACAGTTGAAAGTATCTTTGAGGCAGTCCCCTCGTCTGTGCCTCTTCCACCCAGCTTGCCTATTCCCTGTACTTCAGGCAGCTTGCCTGGCCTCTGTCTCTTCAGCAATCCTTACTGATTCTGTAAGCTAAGGGAGAGAGGGGCCCAGTGTATATTGTTAGTATCAGGAACTTCACCAGGTTTCTGAGTTGTTTACTTTTTGAGTCCTAAGGAGCCTCCCTTTAAAATTTCCAGGCTTAATAAGTCCCCACCCCTTTAATTAATTAATTATTTTTTAAAGTTATACATGTCCATTCCAGTTCCCTCTCCCTCTCCACATCCCTTCCTCCCTTCTTCCTTTCATTCCTCCCTGCCTTCACTCTGACCCTCTCTCCCCCCTCACATGCACCCTGACCACCATCCCCTCCCACCACTCCCAACTCCACATGCCGGGTCCTGTGGTAAACTAATTCCCATCTTCCTGAGGAACCTCCATGCTGATCTCCAAAATGGCTGTATGAATTTGCACTCCCACCAGCAGTGGAGGAGTGTTCACCTTTCTCCACATCCTCTCCAGCATACATTGTCATTGTTCTTTCTTTCTTTCTTTCTTTCTTTCTTTCTTTCTTTCTTTCTTTCTTTCTTTCTTTGTCATTGTTGTTTCTAATTTGAGACATTCTGGCAAGAGTAAGATGGTATCTCAAAGTTGTTTTGCATTTCCCTGAAAGCTAAAGATGTTGAGCACACCATTAGAAATCATATGACTATTTTAATTTGTCAACTGTCAGGCAAAACGGTATGTGACTCTCTTCCATGCACCTACATCATGTTTCTTCACATAATAATGTTGGTTAGGGCGAAGGTATACATTTTCATAAATTTGATTGAACTTTCAGTTTCAGTATTTTAAAATATTGTCTATAAAAGTTTCTTTAGCATGATTTTTACTATAGATAAATGAAGAAGTGTGTGTAGTATTGTTGAAATTGGGAAAGCTGTGTCACATTTCTTTTTGTTTCTTTTACATGTCAATCCCAGTTCACTCTCCCTCCCTCCCTCTTATCCTCTCTTCCCCCTCACATGCAGTCTGACCAACCTCCCCTCCCATCCCCCCACCCCCATTCCACATGTAGGGCCACCTGCCATCTGGTGGGGGGTCATGTAAATCTGTCAAGTAATTTCTTAAGTATCTTTCAGCCTTTTTGATTTCCTCTATTGAGATTTCTCTCCAGTTCTGTACCCCATGTTTTAATAGGGTTATTTGGTGTTTTGTTGACTAGGTTCTTGAGTTCTTTGAGCCCCTTGTCAGATGTAGGATTGGTGAAAATCTTTTCCCAGTCTGTGGGCTGTCATTTGATCTTGTCTACTCTGTCCTTTGCCTTACAGAAGCTTCTAAGTTTGAGGAGGTGCTATTTATTAATTGTTGATCCCAGGGTCTGCGCTACTGGAGTTATGTTCACGAAGCAGTCTCTTGTAAGGAGTATGGCTTTTCTGTCATACTCCTTACAGTCTCCTATACCAATTTGTTCAAGGGTACCTCCTACTTTCTCTTCTAAGAGGTTCAGTGTGGCTGGATTGATGTTGAGGTCTTTGATCCATTTGGACTTGAGTTTAGTGCATGGCGTTAGACATGGGTCTATCTGCAGTCTTCTACACACTGCCATACAATAGTGCCAGCACCATTTGTTGAAGATGCTTAACTCCCCTCTCCCATTGTATACTTTTAGCTGTTTTGTCAAAAATCAGGTGTTCGTAAGTGTTTTTGATTCAATTCCATTGGTCTACCTGTCTATTTTTGTGCCAGGCTGTTTTCAGAACTACAGGTCAGTAGTAGAGCTCAAAGTCAGGGATGGTCATGCCTCCTGAAGTTCTTTTATTGTACAGGGTTGTTTTGGCTATCCTAGGTCTTTTGCTTTTCCACATAAAGTTTATTATTATCATTTCAAGGTCAGTGAATAATTGTGCTGGGATTTTAATGGGGATTGCATTGAATCTGTAGATTGCTTTTGGCAATATTGCCATTTTTACTATGTTAATCCTACCTATCCAAGAACATGGGAGATCTTTCCATTTTCTGGTATTTTCTTTAATTTCTTTCTTTACAGTCAGAAAGTTCTTACTATATAGGTCTTTCACTTGTTTGGTAAGCGTTACCCCAAGATAGTTTATGTTGTTTGTGGCTATTGAAAAGGGTGATGTTTCTCTGATTTCTTTCTCTGTCTCTTTGTTGTCTGAAAAAAGTAGGGCTACTGATTTTTTTGAGTTTATCTTGTATCCTGCTAGTTTGCTGAAGGTGTTTATCACCTGTAGAAGGTCCCTGGTAGAGTTTATTGGGTCGCTTATGTAAACTATCATATCATCTGCAAATAGAGACTGTTTGAATTCTTCCTTTTCATTTTGGATCCCCTTGATCTCCTTTTGTTGTCTTATTGCTTTAGGTAGAACTTCAAGTGCTATATTGAAGAGATATGGAAAGAGAGGGCAGCCTTGTCTTGTTATTGATTTTAGAAGAATCACTTCTCTCCATTCAGTTTGATGTTAGCTGTGGGCTTCCTGTATATTGCTCTTATTATGTTTAAATATGTTCCTGTTTTCCCTGATTTCTCCAAGACCTTTATCATGAAATGGTGTTGAATTTTGTTGAAGTCATTTTCAGTATCTAGGGAGGTAATCATATGGTTTTTCTTTTTCAGTTTGTTTATATGGTGGATCACGTTGATAGATTTTCTTATGTTAATCCATCCCCGCAACCCAGGGATGAAGCCTACTTGGTCATGGTGGATGATTTTTCTGATGTATTCTTAGATTCATTTTGCCAGTATTTTATTGAGTATTTTTTCATTGATGTTCATCAGGGATGTTGGTCTGTAGTTTTCTTTCTTAGTTGTGTCTTTGTGAGGCTTGGGTACCAAGGTGATTGTGGCCTTGTAAAAAGAGTTTGGTAATGAACTTTCTTTTTCTATTGAGTGGAACAATTTGAGGATTATTGGTATTAGCTCTTCCTTGAATTTCTGGTAGAATTCTGCACTGAAGCCATCTGGCTCTGGGCTTTTTTTGTTTGATGACTGCTATTTCGTTGGGGGTTATAGGTCTATTTAAGTTGTTTGTCTGTTCTTGATTAATTTTGGTAAGTGATAGTTATCCAGAAATTTTTCCATTTCCTTTGAATTTTCAACTTTTGTGTAGTACAGGTTTTCAAAGTATGACCTGAAAATTTTCTGGAATTCCTCTGTGTTTGTTGTTATGTCCCCCTTTTCGTTTCTGATTTTGTTAATTTGCATGTTCTGTCTCTGCTTTTTCATGAATTTGGATAATGGTTTGTCTATCTTGTTGATTTTCTCGAAAAACCGACCCTTTGTTTCATTGATTTTTTTGTATTGTTTTGCTGGTTTCTATTTTATTGATTTCAGCCATCAAATTGATTATTTCCTGGCTTTTACTCCTCCAGGGTGGGTTTGCTTGTTTTTGTTCTAAGGCTTTCAGTCCTGCTATTAATTCTTTAATGTGACTATCCTCTGATTTCTTCATATGGGCATTTAGTGTAATGAATGAACTTCCCTTGTAACACTGCTTTTATGGTTTCCCATAAGTTTTGGTATGTCGTGTCCTCATTCTTGTTGGATTTTAGGAAGTCCTTAATTTCTTTCTTTATTTCTTTTTTGACCCAGGTATGGTGCAATTGTGCATTGTTCAGTTTCTATGAGTTTTTAGCGTTTTTGTGATTTGTGTTGTTGTTGAATTCCAAATTTAAATCATGGTGATCTGATAAGATACAGGGGACTATTCCAATTCTTTTGTAGCTGTTGTGGTTTGTTATGCCACTTAGTATGTGGTCGATTTTAGAGTAGTTTGCATGTGGAGTAGAGAAGAAGGTATATTCTTTTTTGTTTGGATGGAATGTTCTATAGATGTCTGTTAAACCTAATTGAGACATAACTTTTGTTAGTTTGTTAATAAACTTTTGTTTATTTGTTAAGTTTCTGACTGGTGGTCCTGTCTAGTGGTTAGAGTGGTGTATTGAAGGCTCCCACTAACTTGTTAGATATTAGGATAGCCACACCTGCTTGCTTTTTAGGCCCATTTGATTGGAAGATCTTTTCCCAGCCCTTTACCCTGAGGTAATGTCTATCTTTGAATCTTAGATGTATTTCTTGTATGCAGAAGAAGGATGGATTCTGTCTTCATATCCATTCTGTTAGCCTGTGTCTTTTTATAGGCGAGTTAAGACCATTAATGTTGATGGAGAGTAAGGACCATTGATTGTCAATGCATGCTCGTTTTAGATTTGTTATTGGCAGTTGTATTGTGGGTATATTTGCCCTGCTTTTCCCTTTGTTTCTGGTGAAGTGGGACTATCTGTTGCCTATGTCTTTGTGAGCGTAGTTACCTTCCTTGGGTTGCAGTTTTCCTTCCAATACTTTCTGTAGGACTGGATTTGTCGATACGTATTGTGAAAATCTCCCCAGCCTCTTTTTAAAAAAGAACTCATTTCTTAATGAACTTTGAAGGAAATTGGTACACAACATACAGACCCTTAAATATGTATTCTCAACAAATTTGAAGCATGCAACACATTGTTATTAACTAAAGTCATCATACTGTGCATAAGATCATTGTTACTTAGACATTCTTATATGAAATTTTGGACCATTGACCAATATCAGCCAACTTTGCTCCCCAATCCTCCATGCTCTGCCACTGACAACTATTGTTATCTTCTCTTTGTCTAGGAGCTCCATTATTTTTAAGTTCACATGTAAATATTTTCTGTCCTTTGGCTTATTTCATTTAGCACAATGTCCTCCATGTTTATCTATGTTATTGGAAAAAGATAGGATTTCCTTGTTTCATGGTTAAGTAATACACAGACACACATCCACACATCAATTTTCTACCTATTTGCTCACTGATGATGAGCTAAGTTGATTTATGTCTTGGTTATTAGGAAAAAATGCTGCTATGAACACAGAATTGGACTGCCTCTTAAATTAAAGACACTGCTTTTTTTTTTCTTTTTGTTTTTTTCCTTTTTTTTTTAGAAATGTAGCCAGTAGTAGAATGTCTGGATTGTTATAGTAGTGTTACTTTGAATTTTCTGAAGATTTTTTATACTATTTACCTTTTCTTTCTTTCTTTCTTTTTTTTTCTTTCTTTTTTTTTTTTTTTTTTTTTTTGATATAATGCTGTTGGCCAGGTACTAGTTTCTTATCGGCTAGCTCTTTCTTAAGTATTAACCCATTTCTGTTAATCTACATATTTCCACATCCTTTCATCTTACTGGGGAATGGGGCCTGCATCTGGTCTCCCCAGTCTCTCCATGCTGACTCCTCCTTACTACTTCCTCTTTCCTCCTTGTCCCCTAGTCCCTCCCATCTTCCTTTCCTATTGGCCAACAGTGCTTTATTCATTAACCAGTATGAGAAACATATATACTTGATGGCAGTGCCAATTATTATCTAAAGCAGCAGTGTGTAAACTTTCTTTCTTCCTTCTTTTCTTTCTTTTTAATGCATTTACCTCTTTTGACTATCAGTAGTTCTCTTAGCAGGCATGAACTGCAATTCTGCTATAGTTTTGACATTGATTTCCCTGATTAGTGACATGTACTACATTTTCATATATCTTGGGTATTTTGATATCATTGGAAAATGTCTATCCAGCTCTTTTATTCATTTTTAGTTAGGTCATTAGTATTGCTTCTTTTGCTATTAAGAGTGTATTTTTGAGTTTCAAATTAGAATTTAGCCACTTATTTGTGGGTTTTCTTTGTAGAACTTATATTTTAACCATGGAAGTAAATATAATATTCATATATGATTCACAGATAAAGGTACTATATTATCAATCAGATATAAAAATGAGCATATTGTATAGAAGTAGTATAGAATCATTGAGTTTAATGGTAAAGACTAGAGTATTAAACAATGGTGGTTTAAATGGTTGATGTTATATAGTGATAATACCAAAAGGTAGGTGTTATGTATCCTATACAATAGTTTGCTTTTAGTTACCACCAATCTAAATATATTCTCCTTTGTTAATTTGTTTTTGCTGAATTTTGGAAATTTATGTCAAGTTTGAGAACCTATTTTTTTAAACAATCAGGCCTCTTTCAAATAGTTCCATTAAGAATAAATGCTGTGGTTTGAAATGCTCAGTATCCTTAAATATTTTCATTTGCTCTTTTGCCACAGTAAATAAATGGGAAACATATCAAATAATCACAGTGATAACACTAAAATACCAAGAGGATGGAAATACAGCAAATAAGTGAACAAATCTATACAGTGGAAGAGGTTTGACAGATATATTTTAACTAATATGAAAAGTAGTAAATTTATTTTTCTCAATTTTGTTGCACATGTTCTCTTTTCATGTCTAAGGGTATGACATTTTAAAATAAGTTGATTTTGGCACTTTCTGCATTTAATTTGATATATACAAGTGTAATATGTTAATCATGCAGATATTCCTCTCTTTTGCATAAAATTACTTGCCTCCCTTATGCCCAAACTATTTGCCTCAGGGGATACTTAAATTGGAAATTCAATCTGGCTTTTTATAGCCTTGTTTCAGGGATCTGATCCAAGAACCACCTGGAAACACTGATGGAGTTGTTTAAAATCTGTATTATTATTAGCCTCAGTCCAAAAAAACAAAGGGAGAGAGAGAGAGAGAGAGAGAGAGAGAGAGAGAGAGAGAGAGAGAGAGAGAGAGAAAAGAAAAGGAAGAAGAAAGAAAGAAAATGAAAAGAGCCATATTGGAGCTGAAAAACTGCCATTGTTTATTTACCAAGAAGAGTTTGTCTAAGGCAAATGAATACCAGAAGGTTAAAAACTTTAGCTACTTCTTAAACCTCAGCATGTGAACAAATCATATGGCCTTCTTAGAATGTGAAATTCCATTTCTAGATGGCAAACTCACTACATTTTAAGAGAGGTTCAGTCTAGGGCCCCAATTTCTAGCAAGTTCTCAGTTCATGCTGCTGTTGTTCCAGGTATCACACTTTGAGTGGCAAGTCCCTAGACTCACTCACTAGAAAACAACTATCATTCAAAACAGAAGCCTTAGCAACTCACCAGAGCAGGTCAGGCCAGGCCATGTGACTTGGCTAAAGTTATTTACTCATATGGTAACAGTGTAAGCAATGCTTCAGTTTTCAGTCCCTGAAAACCTCAATGATTGAGATTGGGTCAAATCCTGTATAATGGCTTCTGGACTTGTGTCCTGCCCCACTCCTATTTAACTTAATTTCCCCTTAAAAAATTTTTTTTTTTTTTTTTTGCATATAGAGTATTTTTTATTTAATTTTATATAACAAAGTCCAATTAAATGAAAACAAACATTTATACACAATATTTGGGAATTTGGGCGTCGTTCTTTCCAAACTACTTCCTGCTGGTAAGGGGCGCTGTCTTGGGGGATTCGAAGAAGATTCAGATATCCTAGCTGTAGTCTGTAGGGCTGTTTTGTCCAGCTGTTTGGAATGTAGGATCAGCTTGTACTCTGTTTCAGGCGGTCTGGTGTGATCAAACCACATTAGTCTGGAAGGAATCCACATCTTTTCATTTTCTGTGGAAACAAAAATAGAAATACTTTTCCCCAGTAACTTGTTCTTCAACTTAAATTTTGGAGTCAAAGCGTTTTTTTTTTTTTTTTTTTTTTTTTATTATTATTATTTTACATGTCGATCCCAGTTCCCTCTCCCTCCCTCCCTCCCCCCTCCAGCCCTCCCTCCCTCCTTCCCTCCCTTTTGCCCTCTCTACCCTCTCCCATGCACTCTAAACACCCTCCCCTCCCAACCCCCCACCACAATACAATATGTAGGGGAATGCCATCCAGTTGGGGTCATGTAGATCTGACAGGTCCTGTGAAGTAGGGACTAGGGCTTCTCTCCTATCTCTAGAATAAGGCAGTTATCCCTCCATGGGGGATATGTTTGCAAAGTCCTTTTGTGCACCAGGGATACATCCTGGCTCCACTGTCTGAGGTCTCTTAGACTGCTCAGACCTTCTGGCTGAGACCCATATTCAGGGGAGTCCGAGTCAGACCTCTGTTGGCTTCCCAGCTATCAGTCTAGTGGCCCTTAGCTCCTCCTTGTTCAGGTAAGCTGTCTCTATGTACTTCTACCGCATGGTCTTGTCCTCTCCATCTGCTTCTGGGTTCTAGTTTGACTCAGTGTTTATGTATGGGTGTTTGCTCCTGTTTTCAACAGGCATTAGTTGAGGACTCCATGGAGAAGTTAGTTGTTGATCTCACTCTCCGGGAAGGGCATTTATGATAGCCTTTCCACGGAAGCTGAGATTGTTATTTGGGAGCAGTCTTGTAGTTCCCTCGACCTTTCTTTGTGTTCAACTTTATCTTCAAACCAATATTGGCCCCTCTTTTATGTTCTCTCTCTCTGTCTCTGTCTCTCTCTCTCTTTCCTATTTTCCATTCCTAACCAGGCTCAATCCTCCTAGTCACACATGCCTTCCTCTCCTCCCTCTCATTTTCTCCTACTTCTCTCTCCATTAGCTGTCCTCCCCCACTATACCTGAGGTCTGGGGGACTTGTCCCTTCCCAGTTCTGTGAGGGACTTTATATGAATCTCTTAGAATACAACTTGTATCCTAGTTCCTCTGGTGATGTGAATTATAGGCTGGTGATCATTTGATCTAGGTCTAAAATCCATATATGAGTGAGTACATACTGTGTTCCTCTTTTTGTGACTGGGTTACCTCATTCAGGATGGTTTCTTCAAGTGCCATCCACTTGCCTGCGAATTTCAAGATACCATTATTTTTTTCTGCAGAGTAGTATTCCATTGTGTAGATGTGCCACATCTTCATTAACCATTCTTCAATTGAAGGGCATCTAGGTTGCTTCCAGGTTCTTGCTATTACAAATAGTGCTGCTATGAACATAGTTGAACAGATGTCTTTGTTGCATTGATGTGAATCCTTTGGGTATATGCCTAAGAGGGGGATTGCCGGGTCCTGTGGTAAACTAATTCCCATTTTCCTGAGGAACCGCCATACTGATCTCCAAAGTGGCTGTATGAGTTTGCACTCCCACCAGCAGTGGAGGAGTGTTCCACTTTCTCCACATCCTCTCCAACATAAGTCATCACTGGTGTTTCTAATTTTAGCCATTCTGGCAGGGGTAAGATGGTATCTCAAAGTTGTTTTGATTTGCATTTCCCTGATAGCTAAGGATGTGGAGCATTTTCTTAAGTGTCTTTCAGCCTTTTTTGATTTCCTCCATTGAGAATTCTTTCTTCAGTTCTGTACCCCATTTTTTAATAGGGTTATTTGGTGTTTTGTTGACTAGTTTCTTGAGTTCTTTGTATATTTTGGAGATCAGCCCTTTGTCGGATATAGGATTAGTGAAAATCTTTTCCCAGTCAGTGGGCTGCCGTTTGGTCTTGTCAACTGTGTCCTTTGCCTTACAGAAGCTTCTAAGTTTGAAGAGGTCCCATTTATTAATTGTTTCTTTCAGTGTCTGTGCCCCTGGAGTTATGTTCAAGAAGCGGTCTCCTATACCAATTTGTTCAAGGGTACCTCCTACTTTCTCTTCTAAGAGGTTCAATGTGGCTGGATTGATGTTGAGGTCTTTGATCCATTTGGACTTGAGTTTTGTGCATGGCGACAGACATGGGTCTATCTGCAGTCTTCTACACACCCTCATCCAATTGTGCCAGCACCATTTGTTGAAGATGCTGTCTTTGCCCCATTGTATCATTTTAGCTGTTTTGTCGAAAAATCAGGTGTTCATAGGTGCATGGATTAATATCAGGATTTTCAATTCGATTCCATTGGTCTACCTGTCTATTTTTATGCCAATACCAGGCTGTTTTCAGAACTATAGCTCTGTAGTAGAGCTTAAAGTCAGGAATGGTGATGCCTCCTGATGTTCTTTTATTGTATAGGGTTGTTTTGGCTATCCTGGGTCTTTTGTTTTTCCATATAAAGTTAATTATTATCCTTTCAAGGTCGGTGAAGAATTGTGGTAGGATTTTAATGGGGATTGCATTGAATCTGTAGATTGCTTTTGGTAAGATTGCCATTTTTACTATGTTTATCCTACCTATCCAAGAGCATGGGAGGTCTTTCCATTTTCTGGTATCTTCTTTAATTTCTTTCTTTAGAGTCACAAAGTTCTTATTATATAGATCTTTTACTTGTTTGGTAAGCGTTACACCAAGATACTTTATGTTGCTTGTGGCTATTGTAAAGGGTGATGTTTCTCTGATTTCTTTCTCTGCCTCTTTGTCGTCTGAAAAAAATAGGGCTACTGATTTTTTTGAGTTTATCTTGTATCCTGCTAGTTTGCTGAAGGTGTTTATCAGCTGTAGGAGTTCCCTGGTAGAGTTTATTGGGTCGCTTATGTAAACTATCATATCATCTGCAAATAGAGACAGTTTGACTTCTTCCTTTCCAATTTGGATGCCCTTGATCTCCTTTTGTTGTCTTATAGCATTAGCTAGAACTTCTAGTACGATATTGAAGAGATATGGAGAGAGAGGACAGCCTTGTCTTGTTCCTGATTTTAGAGGAATTGGCTTAAGTTTCTCTCCATTCAGTTTGATGTTGGCAGTTGGTTTGCTGTATATTGCTCTTATTATGTTTAGGTATGTTCCTGTTATCCCTGACCTCTCTAATACCTTTATCATGAAAGGGTGTTGAATTTTATCGAAGGCTTTTTCTGCATCTAGGGAGATAATCATATGGTTTTTCTTTTTCAGTTTGTTTATATGGTGGATCACGTTGATAGATTTTCGTATGTTAAACCATCCCTGCAATCCAGGTATGAAGCCTACTTGATCATGGTGGATGATTTCTCTGATGTATTTTTGAATTCGGTTTGCCATTATTTTATTGAGTATTTTTGCATCGATGTTCATCAGGGATATTGGTCTGTAGTTTTCTTTCTTAGTTGTGTCTTTGTGAGGTTTGGGTACCAAAGTTATTGTGGCCTCATAAAAAGAGATTGGCAATAAACCTTCTGTTTCTATCTTGTGGAACAGTTTGAGGAGTAGTGGTATTAGTTCTTCCTTGAATGTCTGGTAGAATTCTGCACTGAATCCATCTGGCCCTGGACTTTTTTTCCTTGGAAGGCTTTCGATGACTGCTTCTATTTCATTTCGGGTTATAGGTCTATTTAAGTTGTTTGTCTGTTCTTGATTTAATTTTGGTAAGTGATAGTTATCCAGAAACTTGTCCATTTCCTTTGAATTTTCAATTTTTGTGGAATACAGATTTTCGAAGTATGACCTGAAAATTGTCTGGATTTCCTCTGTGTCTGTTGTTATGTTCCCCATTTCATTTCTGATTTTGTTAATTTGCATGTTCTGTCTCTGCTTTTTCGTTAATTTGGATAAAGGTTTATCAATCTTGTTGATTTTCTCAAAAAACCAACTCTTTGTTGCATTGATTTTTTGTATTGTTTTCCTGGTTTCTATTTTGTTGATTTCAGCCCTCAAGTTGATTATTTCCTGGCGTCTGCTCCTGCGGGTGAATTCGCTTCTCTCTGTTCTAAGGTTTTCAGTTGCGCTGTTAATTCATTTATGTGACTATCCTCTGTTTTCTTCATATGGGCACTTAGTGCAATGAACTTCCCTCGTAGCACTGCTTTCAAGGTGTCCCATAAGTTCGGGTATGTTGTATCCTCATTCTCGTTGAATATTAGAAAGTCTTTAATTTCTTTCTTTATTTCTTCTTTGACCCAGGAGTGGGTGCAATTGCACATTGTTCAGTTTCCATGAGTTTGCAGGTTTTCTGCTATTTGTATTGTTGTTGAATTCCAATTTTAAAGCATGGTGGTCCGATAAGATACAGGGGACTATTTCTATTCTCTTGTATCTGTTGAGGTTTGTTATGTCTCCTAGTATGTGGTCGATTTTAGAGAAGGTTCCATGTGGAGCAGAGAAGAAGGTATATTCTTTTGTCTTTGGATGGAATGTTCTATAGATGTCTGTTAGCCCCAGTTGAGACATAACTTCTGTTAATTCTTTTTGTTTCTTTGTTGAGTTTCTGATTTGTGGTCCTGTCTAGTGTTGAGAGTGGTGTATTGAAGTCTCCCACTATAAGTGTGTGAGGTTTTATATGAGCTTTGAGTTTTAGTAGTGTTTCTTTTACGAATGTGGGTGGCTTTGTATTAGGGGCATAGATGTTCAGAATTGAGACTTTGTGTTGATGGATTTCTCCTGAGATGAATATGAAATGACCATCTTCATCTCTTTTGACTAGTTTTGGTTTGAAGTCTAGCTTGTTAGATATTAGGATAGCTACGCCTGCTTGCTTCTTATTTCCATTTGATTGGAAAATCTTTTCCCCAACCCTTTACCCTGAGGTAATGTCTATCTTTGGAGCTAAGATGTGTTTCTTGTATGCAGCAGAAGGATGGATTCTGTCTTCGTATCCATTCTGTTAATCTGTGTCTTTTTATAGGTGAGTTAAGACCATTAATGTTGAGGGTGAGTAAGGACCATTGATTGTTGATGGTTGTTTGATTTAGGTTTGTTGTTGGCAGTGGTATTGTGAATATATTTGTTCTGCTTCACCCTAGGTTTCTGGTGTAGTTGGATTATCTGTTGCCTACATTTTTGTGGGCGTAGTTACCTTCCTTGGGTTGGAATTTTCCTTCCAATACTTTCTGTAGGGCTGGATTTGTAGATACATATTGGGAAAATCTGGTTTTGTCATTGAATATCTTGTTCTCTCCATCTATATTGACTGAGAGTTTTGCTGGATATAGTAGCCTAGGCTGGCATCCGTGTTCTCTTAATACTTTTAGAACATCTATCCAGGACCTTCTGGCCTTGAGGGTTTCCATGGAGAAGTCAGGTGTAATTTTGATAGGTCTGCCTTTATATGTTACCTGTCCTTTTTCCTTCGCTGCTCTTAATATTTTTTCTTTATTCTGTATGCTAGGTGTTTTGATTATTATATGTCGAGGGTTTTTTTTTGCTTTGGTCCAGCCTATTTGGGGTTCGGTATGCTTCTTGTACTTTCATGGGCATGTCCTTCTTCAGATTTGGAAAGTTTTCCTCGATGATTTTGTTGAATATGTTTTCAGCACCTTTGAGCTGGGCTTCCTCACCTTCCTCTATGCCTATTATTCTTAGGTTTGGCCTTTTCATGGTGTCCCACATTTCCTGGATATTGTGTGTTAAGGATTTGTTGGATTTATGGTTTTCTTTGGTCGATGAATCTATTTCTTCTAGTTTATCTTCTGCGCCTGAGATTCTCTCTTCCATCTCTTGAATTCTATTGGTTATGCTTGTGTCCGTGGTTTCCGATTTTTTGCCCAGCTTTTCAATTTCCAGCTTTCCTTCCATTTGTGTTGCCTTTATTTTCTCAATTTCGGTTTTCAAATCTTGAACCGTTTCCTTCACCTGGTTAATTGTTTTTTCTTGGCTTTCTGTACTTTCCTTAAGGAATTTGTTCATTTCTTCCACTTTTTTGTTTGTTTTTTCCTCTATTTCTTTAAGGGATTTTCTCATATCTTCTTTGAGGGCCTCTATCATTTTTATGATGGTGATTTTTAAGTCATACCCTTCTGCTTCCTCTGCTTTGTTGTTGTGTTCCATTCTAGTTGGTGTAGATTCCCTAGATTCTGGTGGTGTCATGTTTGTCTTTCTGTTGTTAGGTGTTCTCTTGTATTGCCTTCTTCCCATAGTTTCTTCCTGTAGGTGTTGGTGGTGTCTCTTCCCTCTCTCTATGGTCCTTCCCAGATGGGCTTATGTGGATCAAAGATTCAATGACTGTATCTCTGTGTGGTCCAAGCTCTCTAGGAGGCTTCTCTCTGGCCAATAGCCGGGAGAAGAGGACGAGGGCTGGACTGGAACTTGAGAAGGTTTTGCAGGGTAGTGGGATCTCACTGGAAACTGGCGCTCTCCAGCTGAGACCTCGTTCTTTGGCAGGGCCCGGATTTGGGGGTCAAGGATCTTGCCTGCAGGAACTCCAAGTGGACCCGCAGAGATAGGCGGATCTCGGGGAGGGGCCTGGGACTCCAGCAGAGGACTGGGAGGCGGGGTCAGGGACCAAGCCGGTGGAAATTACAGGTGGTCCCACGTGGATAGTCAGGTCTCCTTTGTTCGGAGTTGCTCCGAGAGGTCTCCGAAGTAGGGTGGACTGTTGGCTCCACCCTCTGTCCCAGTGCTCAACCAGAGCAGCAGGACCGTAGGTGGGGTAGGGCACAGGGGGGGGGGGGAGGC